>NC_135958.1:73598749-73818715 GCF_053455715.1 Rhinoraja longicauda
GAAGTACATTTTTTCCCACATGCATTTCAGAGGTAACACTATCTCATTATGATTTTTTTATTTTTTTGGTTGTCAACACCCACCTCCCGAGTTAGTTATTAAATACTTTTTTTTTCTTCTTCTTCTCTCCCCGCCAGAAGCAGCAGAAATATACAGCGAGTACTTTGATATTTTCAGGCCGCTCACAAGATTGTGGAATTCTCTGCCTCAGAAGGCAATCTGTGGAATTCTCTGCCTCAGAAGGCAGTGGAGGCCAATTCTCTGAATGCATTCAAGAGAGAGCTAGATAGAGCTCTTAAGGATAGCGGAGTCAGGGGGTATGGGGAGAAGGCAGGAACGGGGTACTGATTGAGAATGACCAGCCATGATCACATTGAATGGTGGTGCTGGCTCGAAGGGCCGAATGGCCTCCTCCTGCACCTATTGTCTATTGTCTATTGTCTAAGAGCTTCCTGTTGGGAGCGTTTGCCACACCGAAGCTGCCTCGATGGCAGATTGAAACTGAAAATAGGAGGACCATTAACCCTTCGGCTCATAACATTGCCATTCACGGCTGGCCCACTCAATGAAACAAAACCGGCAAAGCTGATTCTCAAAGGTGTAGAGGGGAGGTTTACTTTTCGTAAGAGGAATAATGGATTCAGACATCTCCAAAAACACATTAATCCTAACGCTGTCATTACTTGGCTGTTTCAAACTAAGTTGGCCTTTGTTGATCTCCCTGTTGAGTTCTGTTCCACTCTCAGTTTTAAACGGTGACGCCGTCCTCTCTTCCAAAGGAAGCCTATTTCTCAAGTTGGTCGATCCCTCTGAAAGAAAACACAGTTCATCTAATAATAATAATAATAATAATAATATGCCTTTATTGTCATTCAAAATGAATTGAACAAAAATCATTTGCCACGCAGCCACAACAGTACAGAGTAAAAGACACAAGACACACAATTTTAACACAAACATCCATCACCGTGACTCCTCCAGACACCCCCTCACTGTGATGGAAGGCAAGAAATGTTCTTCTCTCTTCCCCCATGCTTCTCCCACGGACAGATAGTTCGACTTCTGCCGAGGCGACTGAGGCCCCCGACTCGCGCAGGAGATGGAACGATTATTTCTTTGAACAAAGTTTATTTCTGATTTTTTATTAATACACCTTTGACAATCCAATGCATGAACACATTAGTGCTGATAGATATCCCCCCCACCCACAATACCATGCAGAGGGTGTTCCAACTTAAGATATGCATGGAAAATAAGTAAATAAGTAAACATAAACATAAGCATAAAAGAAAAAAGACAAAGTAAAAATTTAAAAAAAATTAACAATAAATAAATAAATAAATAGATCCCCAGGTCCCCTTGCCACTGCTCCTTTATGGAGTTAAGGCTTGTCATGTTTTCTCTCGTTAATAAAGAACATATGCCACCTATCTTTCCCTATCTGAATGATGTGATGCCATTAATTGAGTCGAGGAGTGTGTCTGAGGGCTGTGAGGGGAATTGAGTGATATTGGAGGATATGAAGCTGCTTGTTTGCCTCTACCTAAAGAAGTGCGACCTAGAGAATATTGAATAGAGATATCCGCGCAAAAGATGCAACCAAGCCGTTTATAAACATGTCGTGAGTTGGTCAATCCCACTGAAAGAAAACACAGTTCATCTACGGTTATTTCTGAGCGAATTATCTCCGGTTCGACGCGGGGAGAAGGGTAAGGCTGCTCGACGAACCTTTCGTGACTTTGTCGGTGCCAGAAAGGTGGCGGCTCTTCGCATACTGCCCAGGAGGCGAGGGGTGCTGTACGATCTCACCGGGGATTGTGCCCCAAGAACAAAGAATGTCACTGCACCTAGGTCACTTGATAAGCTCATCAGTGCCAAGAACTAGATGGCGGAATGAGGGCGTTCGGCCCATCAAGTCCGCTCTGTCATTCAATCACGGCTGACCTATAGTTCCCTTTCGACCCCATTCCTCTGGCTTCTCCCCATAACCTTTAATACCCGCACTAATCGAGAACCGGAGGGTCGGAGACACAGGAGGATGCTTGGCAAAGGGACAGAAGGGGAACATGGTGGTGTGGGGGGGGGGGGAGGGGGGGGGGGGGAGGGGGGGGGGGGGTGGTTGTGTCTAATCTTCCCCGCCTTCAAGGTCAGTTTCCGGAGGATTCCACAGGACACAAAAGTGAGGAGGGAAGGACAGTTCGCTGGAGAATTCATCAGGTGAAGGCAGCAATGGGCATTTCTGGCCAGTGACAGGTTGGATTGTATGAAATGGCAACAAAACGTGGCCACTCTTGCAAATGGCCTCAGTGGGCGGTTTCAATGCATGGGGTACTTCATCTGGGATAGACATAAAATGCTGGAGTGACTCAGTAGGTCGGGCAGCGCCTCTGGAGAGAAGGAAAGGGTGACGTTTCGGGTCGAGGCCCTTCTTCAGACTGAGGGAAACGAGAGATACAGACGATGATGTAGAGAGATAAAGAACAATGAATGCAAGATGTGCAAAAACAGTAACGATGATAAAGGAAATAGGCCGTTGTTAGCTGTTGGGCGAAAACGAGAAGCTGGTGCGACTTGGGTGGGGGAGGGATGGGGAGAGAGGGAATGTCGGGGCTACTTGAAGTTAGAGAAATCAATAGTCGTACCACTGGGCTGAAAGCTGGCCAAGCGAAATATGTGATGCTGTTCCTCCAATTTGCGTTTAGCCTCACTCTGAAAATGGAGGAGACCGAGGACAGAAAGGTCAGTGTGGGAATGGGAAGGAGAACTTTAAGTGTTTATCAACCGGGAGATCAGGTTGGTCCAGGTGGGCTGAGCGAAGGTGTTCGGCGAAACGATCGCCCAGTCTATGTTTGGTCTCGCCGATGTATACGAGTCCACGTCTTGAACAACGGATACAGTAGATGAGGTTGGAGGAGGTGCAAGTGAACCTCTGCCTCACCTGCAAGGACTGTCGGGGTCCCTGGATAGAGTCGATGGGGGGGGGAGGTATAGGGACAGGCGTTGCATCTCCTGCAGTCACTGGGGAAGGTACCTGGGGAGGGGGTGGTTTGGGTGGGAAGGGAGGAGGTAACCAGGGAGCTGTGGTGGGGGGGGGGGGATTGTGTTTATGTTTGGCAATAATCGCACTGATCTTCATGCAGAAAATGTGGTTCACTGTACCCTTGGTACACTTGACAATAAAAGAACCGTTGAACCAATGGCTTTAATCAGTGAAATTCATCCAAAACTTGTGTATCATTGTTCTAGAGAAATGGGTCATGAAGTGCAGATCAATGGGATTTAGGGAGAGGCTAGTATAGCCTCATTGGGCTGAAGGGCTTCCTTCTGTACCTTAACCATTCTATGCTTGTATAACTAACCAAAGGTAGTACAGCAGGGATCCAGAACTGTGTGATCTTAATTAATATGAATGGGTGTGTACTTTCAGGGAAATCCTGAGATGTAATAATTCGATTCGGTTAAATTTAAATGGATTTACTGCTGGATAAAGTATTGAGTCAGGTTAACGTGGCAATAGCCGTACGGTGAGATGTGGATGTGGAGAGGATGTTTCCACTAGTGGGAGAGTCTAGGACCACAGTCTGAGGTCACAGCCTCGGAATTAAAGGACGTTCCTTTAGGAAGGAGATGAGGAGGAATTTCTTTAGTCAGAGGGCGGTGAATCTGTGGAATTCTTTGCCACAGACAACTGTGGAGGCCAAATCAATGGATATTTTTAAGGTGGAAATTGACAAACAATAGACAATAGACAATAGGTGCAGGAGGAGGCCATTCGGCCCTTCGAGCCAGCAACGCCATTCAATGTGATCATGGCTGATCATTCTCAATCAGTACCCTGTTGCTGACCTCCCCATACCCACTGGCTCCGCTATCCTTAAGAGCTCTATCCAGTTCTCTCTTGAATGCATTCAGAGAATTGGCCTCCACTGCCTTCTGAGGCAGAGAATTCCACAGATTCTTGATTAGTGCGGGTGTCAAAGGTTATGGGGAGAAGGCAGGAGAATGGGGCTAGGAGGGGGAGATAGATCGGCCGCGATTGAATGCCGAGTAGATTCGTTGGGCCGCATGGCCTACTTCTGATTCTAGGACTTATGAACTCATGAGTCCACCTGCTCCACGATCACCCATTCACAGTAGCTCTATGTCTATCCCACTTCCTCATCCACTTCCTGTACACCAGGTGAAATTTCCAGAGGCAAATTAACCTCCAAATGTTCACATCTCTCCGGGTGGAAAAGGCCTAATTATGCTCCTTTCACTTGGAACCTTCAGACCTTATCAGATGGTCAAAGGTTAAAGGAGAATAGCAGGGATGTTTTTTACGCTGAAGGTTATGGGTGCCTGGAACGGCTGAGATGGGTGGTGGTGGTGAAGGCAGATACGATAGTGGCATTTAGATAGGCACGTGGGTATGCAGTGAGTGGAAGGGTATGGATCACATGCAGGCAGAAGGGATTAGTTTAAATTGGCATAGAGTACGGCAGAGACATTGTGGGCAGAAGCGCCTGTTCCCGTGCTGTGCTGTTATGTTCAATAACTCAAATCTCAATGTACGATCAGAATAGACCACTGACCTAAACCATAGAGTGGTGCGGCGGTAGAGTTGCCGCCTTACTGAGCCAGAGACCCGGAGGGGGGAGGGGGAGGAGAAGGGAGATGGGGGAGGGGGGAGTGGGGGGAGGGGAGGGGGAGGGGGGAGGGAGAGGGGAGGGGGAAGGGGGGATGGGGAGGGAGGGAGGGAGAGGAGGGAGGAAGGGGAGGGGG
Organism: Rhinoraja longicauda; assembly: GCF_053455715.1. Lineage (NCBI taxonomy): Eukaryota > Metazoa > Chordata > Chondrichthyes > Rajiformes > Arhynchobatidae > Rhinoraja > Rhinoraja longicauda. The sequence goes on from NC_135958.1 coordinate 73,603,514, forward strand.
AGAGGTGAGAGGGGAGGGGGGAGAGGGGAGGGGGAGGGAGAGAGGGAGAGGGGAGGGGGTGTGGGAGGGGGAAAGGGGAGGGGGAGAGGACAGGGGGTGTGGGGGGGGAGAGGGGGAGAGGGGATGGGGAGGTGGGGAGGGGGTGTGGGAGAGGGGGGTGGGGGGAGGGGTGGGGGGAGGGAGGGGGAGGGAGGGGGAGGAGGGAAGGAGGGGGAGAGGGGAGGGGTGTGGGGAGAGGGGGGAGGGGAGGAGGAGGAGGAGGGAGGGGAGGAGGGGAAGGAGGGAAGAAGGGGGAGATGGGTTGGGGGAGGGGGAGAGGGGGGAAGGAGGGGGGAGGGGGATGGGGGTTGGGGGAGGGGGGAGGGGGAGTTGGGGAGGAGAGCGTGCTGCACCGATGCAGGAGAGGTTTGGGCCCAACTTGGAATAGTGTGACAATAAAACACTCTTTGACTCTTGAAAACCGAAACAAGAACAGAAAATGCACGAAACACACATAAGTGTCGGCAGCATCCGCGGGGAGGAAAAGCGAGTTAATGTTTCAGGTTGAAGTTCTATCGCAGGGTCTTCAACATCAAATGTTAAACTTGTTTTACTTTACATAGATGTTACCTGTCCTGCTCATGGTTGCCAACATTTTCTGTTTAGCTTTCAGAGTAACAAGTATTTCCAGATCATTTCCAGATATTTGGAAAATTCAACAAGCACTTAATTTAGTTTAGTTTCGGGATACGGCGTGGAAATAGGCCCTACGGCCCACCGAGTCCACGCCGACCAACGATCACGCCGACCAACGATCACGCAGACCAACGCGTTCTACTCTACACACGTATTTTGGTATTTTGGTTCGGGTATTCTGCAAAAAGCCAATGAACCTACAAACAAACATAGAAACATAGACATAGAAACATAGAAAATAGGTGCAGGAGTAGGCCATTCGGCCCTTCGAGCCTGCACCGCCATTCAATATGATCATGGCTGATCATCCAACTCAGTATCGCGTACCTGCCTTCTCTCCATACCCCCTGATCCCTTTGGCCACAAGGGCCACATCTAACTCCCTCTTAAATATAGTCAATGAACTGGCCTCAACTACCTTCTGTGGCAGAGAATTCCACAGATTCACCACTCTCTGTGTGAAAAAACCTGCACGTCTTTGGAATGTGGGAGGAAACCAGATCACCCAGAGAGATCCCACAGTGAGACTCTTGACTTGACTTTGCAAGTATCTCCAGCCATAGCTAAAAGTATTAAGGGACAAGAATCATTTTAAAATATCTCCCGACTAAGTCCCGAGACGTCACCCATTCCTTCTCTCCTAGATGCTGCCTGACCTGCTGAGTTACTCCAGCATTTTGTGATACTCCCGACTAAGCCTGCCATCTCACAAAACATTTTGTTGCACGGCCCAGACAAGAAACTGACAAATAACTTTGCAAAGTGCGACTGCCATGTTCAAGTGATCTCGCAGCAAGATCAAGCAACTGCATCGCAACTGAAATCATTCAGACAAATTATAAGAGAGGCATTTCTTTCTGCTTTAGGGATCTCATTTGTTTATGTCAGAAAAAATGGACTCTTTTTCGCTGAATAAGCAGCAGGAAAGTACATACAAGAAGATAGGCACAAAATGCTGGAGTAATTCAGCGGGACAGTCAGCATCCTTGGAGGAGAGGAATAGGTGATGTTTCGAACAAGACCTTTCTTCGGACTGAGAGTCAGGGGAGACCTTTTGTTTCTGGGTGGTGTCTCCGTTCCCGCTGCGGCCTACCATCGGCCATGCACCTGGAGCTGGCAACCTCCACCTGGGACTCGCCTGTGGAGATTCTGGTCGTGTGGACGTCGGAAGCTCACAGCCCCTGCCCTGGGTGGGGGCTGACATCGGGAGCTCCGGCAGCGGCAGCGTCTTCGCCCGCCCCGAGTCGCGGGGATTGGGTCGGCCCGCCGCGGACCTTTCACTGTCCGGCGCGGCCTGAAATAGGCCGCGGGATTTTCTCCGCCCGGCGGGGGCTTCAATGTCGGGAGCCACGACCGCCCCAACGCGCAGCGGCAGCGGCAACAGTGGCGTCTTCACCCGTCCTGAATCGCGGGGCTTGGGTCGGCCCGCTGCGGACCTTTCACCGGCCTGGAACGTGGCAAATTCAACAGCCTGACCGCGGGAGAAGACGGCAGGGGAAGAGAAAAAGACATTCTGGCCTTCCATCACCGTGAGCTGGTGACTGGAGGAGACTCACTGTGATGGATGTTTCTTTTTGTTTCTTTTTGTTTGGTGTTGGTTTATGATTGTGTGAGTTATTGCTTATTTTTATTGGTCTTATTGTTGGACTGTGGGTAATCTTTCATTTCACTGCACATTTATGTGTATGTGACAAATAAACTTGACTATTGACTATTGACTATTGATTGACTATTGAGAAGGTCTCAGCCTGACGATAAGTCTCGACCTGAAACGATCGGCCCTGTCTGCACTTGGTCTCGCCGATTCCATACCTGGAACAGCGGATACAGTAGATAGGCTTCCCAGTACAGTAGATACAACAGTTGATGGCTTCCTTGACTATGTGATACTAAACCAACTTCTGCTATGTAACCCATAACGATTCGTCACAGGAATTTAAAAAAAAGGTCTCATGCGTAAAATCCTAAAGACTATGGAAAGCGTGCAGAGAAGATTTACGAGGATGTTGCCAGGACTCGAGGGTTTGAGCTATCGGGAGAGGTTGAGGAGGCTGGGAGTTTATTCCTTGGAGCACAGGAGGATGAGGGGCGATCTTATAGAGGTGTACAAAATCATGAGTGGAATAGATCGGGTAGACGCACAGAGTCTCTTGCCCAGAGTAGGGGAATCGAGGACCAGTGGATATAGGTTTAATAGGAATCTGAGGGATAATATTTTCACACAGAGGGTGGTGGGTGTATGTAACAAGCTGCCAGAGGAGGTAGTTGGGGATGGGACTATCCCAACATTTAAGAAACAGTTAGACAGGTACATGGATAGGACAGGTTTGGAGTTATGCAGGGCAAACGCAGGCAGGTGGGACTGGTGTAGCTGGGAAATGTTGGCCGGTGTGGGAAGGTTGGGCCAAAGGGCCTGTTTTCATGCCTCTATGACTCTATGATATGATATGATATCCAAATTCTATTTAAATTTCCTTCAATAAAATATAGAGAGGCTGTATGTAACATGGGATATCAAGTGTGTAGGAAGGAACTGCAGGTGCTGGTTTAAACCGAAGATAGACACAAAGTGCTGGAGTAACTCAGCGGGACAGGCGGCATCGCTGGAGAGAAGGAACGGGTGAAGTTTCGGGTCGAGACCCTTCTTCAGACTGACGAAGACGGAAGAAGAGTTGGAATCCTGAAGTAGGGTCTCGACCCTGAAACGTCACCCATTCCTTTTCCCCAGAGATGCTGCCTGTCCCGCTGAGTTACTCCAGAATTTTGAGTGTATCATGGGACATCAAACAAGTTCCTTTTTTTTTTTCTTTGTGCAGTAACCCTCTGGGAAATCTCAGTGCAGAATAAATCACCGTGAAAGAAGAAATAAAAAGGAGAGCTTTGTTTCCAACCTTGTTTTTTTTTTCAATTTGACGCCGAGCTCATTTTGCAACGTGACCTTCTCGGAGAAATGCATCCCTGGATCGGTGGGAAACAAACGTCGAAACGGACTCAAAAAGACTTGTCCAAGAGCGTTTTCGTGTGCTCGAGGTGTTGACTGACTGGCCCATTTCTGACCAACTTTTCACCACGTGAAGGGAGCTCTTGGTAAAATATGTGTGGCGAATGCATTTCAGTGCGTTCTGATTATAGTAGAAGGATTGATAAAATACAGTTGACTCCTGATAAATGTGCAGCCAATTTAGCAAGAAATGTTCTCCTTGGATCAGGTATGTGTTTATCCAGACTCAACAGTATAAACTATTTAGCACTGCCTCTTAATTCATGCTGATATATTTTTTTGAGAGAAATTCCGGCCCCATTGAGTGTAACATTGAACAGGACCGGGTATAATTTGGTTTGGGACCAGAGTATCATTAAAGGAAGGAATGTGCAGAGTCAGAGTTTTTAGATAATGTAACTGAACCCAACGAGGGTGGGCAGGAGTTAAGTCCGATTGGTCTTGAGACTGATTAACACTGAACGTCTGCACGTCGGACACAATCTGTTGCGCCAATAGTTTCAATGCCGCAGGGCAATGCGAGAAGACCAGGTCCATGGGACTGACGGGAGTGGTCCATCAGGAGCCAGCTTGGACTAGATGGGATGAACAATCTCCTTCTGCGCTGAAGCATTCCACCATGCTACACGTTCACGTTCCAGATGCATTATTCGTTCCAATGTCATGGCCCACATTCAGTTTAGTTTAGGAAGGAACTGCAGATGTTGGTTTATACCGAAGATGGACACAAAAGTCAAGTCAAGTCAGTTTTATTTGTAAAGCACATTTAAACACAACCCACGTTGACCAAAGTGCTGTACATCAGTGCAGGTACTAAAAAAAGAACATACAATAGCACACAAACCTAAGAACACAGACATAAACAGTTCACAGCGCCCCCTCAGAGGGCCTCATACGCGAGGTAATAGAAGTCGGTTTTGAGCCTGGACTTAAAGGAGTCGATGGAGGGGGCAGTTCTGATGGGGAGTGTGATGCTGTTCAACAGTCAAAAGGCTGGAGTAACTCAGCGGGACAGGCAGCATCTCTGGGGAAAAGGAATAGGTGATGTTTCGGATCAGAATGCCTCTTCAGACTCTTGAAAACAGTCTAGGTGAGGCGGGGGGGGGGAAGAATTAATAGGATGCTGTGGGGCAGCTTTTTTTTACACAAAGGATGGTGGGTGTATGGAACGAGCTGCCAGAGGAGGTAGTTGAGGTAGGAACTCTCACAAAGTTATTAAAAAAATGTTTGAATAGGCTTCGGGGGGACATGTCAGGTGGGACTGGTGTAGATAGGACATGTTGATCGGCGTTGCCAAATCGGGTTGAAGAGCCTGCTTCCACACTGTATGACTCAATGATACATCTCAAGTATGATTTACCCCAAGCGTAATCAATTTTTAATCATACATTGGTAAAACATATACCAGCAAGCAATCCATTCTTTCTACTGACTGGTTATCACGCAACCAAGGTTTTTCACTGTACCTCCGGCAAAAAAACTAACCTAAACTAAACTATCTCGGCGATACTGATTGATTTCTTTCTTTCTGCCAAGGCAAAGCGTTGAATTCTCCCCACACGCCATTCCTGGTTCGTAACTTTTTGAGCAGTTTGAAGCTAGTGATATGTTTTCTGAGACTCCTGTCCAAAAGTGGTGGGTAATAAACACTGGACCAATATGTAACCTAAATGATACAATCGTTTTGTACGCTCTTCCTGTGACCGCGTGGGTTTACTCCGGGATCTCGGGTTTCCTCCCACACTCCAAAGACGTGCAGGTTTGTAGGCTAATTGGCTTTGGTATAATTGTAAATTGTCCCCAGTGTGTGTAGGGGTGGTGTTAATGTGTGGGGTTCGCTGGTCGGCACGGACTCACTAGGCCGTCGGGCCCATTTCCACGTTGTATCTCGAAACTAAACTAAACTAAACATTGTGTAGGAAAAAAAACTGCAGATGATGGTTTAAATCGAAGGTAGACACAAAATGCTGGAGTAACTCAGCGGGTCAGGCAGCATAGACAATAAACAATAGACAATAGGTGCAGAAGGAGGCCATTCGGCCCTTCGAGCCAGTACCGCCATTCAATGTGATCATGGCTGTTCATTCTCAATCAGTACCCCATTCCTGCCTTCTCCCCATACCCCCTGACTCTGCTATCATTAAGAGCTCTATCTAGCTCTCTCTTGAATGCATTCAGAGAATTGGCCTCCACTGCCTTCTGAGGCAGAGAATTCCACAGATTCACAACTCTCTGACTAAAAAAGTTTTTCCTGATCCCCGTTCTAAATGGCCTACCCCTTATTCTTAAACTGTGGCCCCTGGTTCTGGACTCCCCCAACATTGGGAACATGTTTCCTGCCTCTAACGTGTCCAACCCCTTAATAATCTTATACGTTTCGATAAGATCCCCTCTCATCCTTCTAAATTCCAAGCCTAGTCGCTCCAGTCTTTCAACATATGACAGTCCCGCCATTCCAGGAATTAACCTAGTAAACCTACGCTGCACGCCCTCAATAGAAAGAATCATGGGAGAGAAGGAATGGGTGAGGTTTCGACCCGAAATTTCATCTATTCCTTCTCTCCCGAGATGCTGCCTGACCCACTGAGTTACTCCAGCATTTTGTGTCTACCTTCGATTTAAACTAAACATTGATTTCACAGGCTGTAAATCACGGGAGAGCTCTACCAAATGTGCATTGATTGAATTTTATTCTCCTCTACCCTAAGAGAGGACTTCACGCTTTTAGTCTGAAGAAGGGTCTCAACCCGAAACGTCGCCTATTCCTTTTCTCCGGAGATGCTGCCTGACCCGCTGAGTTACTCCAGCATTTTGTGTCTTTCTTCAGGGAGATTCGCATGGTTACAGTTCACCTTGGTGACCGACTACGAATTTATGATCCTATTCATTTCAATGGAAATCTTATAGGGGCATGGAAGCAGGGAAAGATTTGCAAAGTTATATTTGTTTTCAGTCACTAAGAAATCCTGCTGCAGGAACACCTGAGCATTTGCGGCATTTAAAAATATTGAAATAAAAATATTGTTTACCTCATTTGTTTTTTTATTTTAAATGGCAGGACACCCAGAGACATTGAAAATCACGGGCAGCTGCAGTGGTGGGAAAACTGAGGGTCCTGAATATTAAAAGACATTTGGAAAGGCACATGGATGCCTTTGCCAGCGGTGCTGGCTCGAAGGGCCAAATGGCCTCCTCCTGCACCTATTTTCTGTTTTCTATGGATGGAATGGGTGAGAGAGATATGGGGCAAGTGGAGGCAAATGGGATTAGCCCAACATGCCGACTTGGTCTACATGGACAAGGTGGGCCGAATGGTCTGTACAGTACTAGGATGCTACAACACAAAAGGTGATAGTCCTTTTGAAAAACTATATTTCTTTACTTTAGACTTTAGAGATACAGTGCAGAATCAGACCCTTTGGCCCACCGAGTCCGCGCTGAGCCGCGATCAACCCTTACACTAACATTATCCGACACACGAGAGACAATTTACAATTTTTATTATCAAAGCCAATTAACCTACAAACTGTACGTCTTTGGGGTGTGCGTGGGAACCTGGAGAAAACCCACGCGGTCACATGGAGAGTGTGCAAACTCCATACAGACAGTACCCGTAGTCAGGATCGATCACCCGGGTCTCTGGCGCTGTAAGGCAGCAACTCTACCGCTGTGCCACTGGGCTGCCCAATTTCCTTTAATTTGAAAGTGAATAATTTAACAGGTATTAAAAACAAATTCCCTAAATCAGAATCTAGTATAGAAAGGCACAGCCAACTCACTTTGTGTTGGTCTCTGTGTCAAATGTATAAAATCTCATCTTAGAGACTTGGAGGAATTTCTACATTTTATTGGTCCTTGTACAACTGATAACTGAAATGAAAAACTAAATGAATTCTAACTAATTTAATCTCTCCCAGAGATTCATGATGTTTCCTGTTTAATTAAATCTTTCAGTTATAATACCTAATTTTATGAATGCATGTGGAATTTATGTTCCTCGAGAGCTTCCTCTCAAAACTCTGAATACTTTTTGTCAACAACCAATGTTTTTTTCTTCATTTCACAGCTTGGTTTAGAGATACAGCGCAGAAACAGGCCCTTCGGCCCATCGAGTCCGCACCGACCGGCGATCCCCGCACATTAACACTACCCGACACACACTAGCGACAATTTACACTATGCCAAGCCAATTAACCTACAAACCTGTACGTCTTTGGAGTGTGGGAGGAACTGAAGATCTCGGAGAAAACCCACGCAGGTCACGGGGAGAACGTACAAACTCCATACGGGCAAGCGGCAGTAGTCAGGATCGAACCTGGGTCTCTGGCGTTGTAAGACAGTTGCTCTATGCCACTGTGCCGCCCCGCATTTTCTTTCAAAATCATCTTCAAAAAGGTGTTCTCCTCATCGCCTGTCGTATTTACCTTGGATACCACTCCAACACCCTGCATTTCACAATCACAAGAGAGGTGAGAACTACATTTACAAGATGACCTTTTTTGAGGCAGTGCCTTCTATAGATCCCTTCGACGGTGGGAAGGTCGGTACCTGTGATGGACTGGGCAGTGGTCACCCAGTTTCCAGGAGGGTAATGAGTATCAGCTCTGTGTTAGGAGCACATGAGTGGCCAGTTAAAAACATGAGAGTCATGCATCTCCTCTCAGTATACCCCTCTCAGCATCAAACCTCTTTAGTTTAGTTTCATTTAGTTTAGAGAGACAGCGCGGAAACAGGCCCTTCGGCCCACCGAGTCCGCACCGACCAGCGATCCCTGCACACTAACACTATCCTACACACACTAGGGACAATTTACACTTATACCAAGCCAATCAGCCTACAAATCTGTACTTCTTTGGAGTGTGGGAGGTAACCGAAGATCTGGGAGAAAACTCACGCAGTCACAGGAAGAACATACAAACTCTGGCGGTGGAGGCACTGTAAGACAACAACTCTACCACATGCCTGCCCCTCTAGTCTTACCTCTGCCAATGTTTGTAGATCCTACGTCTAACCTTTGGAACTGGAGTGCAAAGAAGACATCCTTGTGGGATTGCTGAAGAAACTTATCTGCCTCACAGTTTATTATATTTTCCCAAGTGTCTCATCAAATTCTGAAGCAATTCCCTTCATATTTTCGTCACTAATGTAAATAAGAAAGAATAGTATTTCCATACTGCCTTCCAGGAGATAAAACTACATAACATGATGCATTTAGGGCTGCAGGTGGCACAGCGGTAGAGCTGCTGCCTCACAGCGCCAGAGACCCGGGTTCGATCCTGACGAGGGGTGCTGTTTGTGTGGAGTTTGCACGTTCTCCCCGTGACTGCGTGGGTTTTCTCCAGGAGCTCCGCTTTCCTCCCACACTCCAAAGACGTACAGGATTGTAGGTTAATCGGCTTTGGTAAAATTGTAAATGATCTCTAGTGTGAAGAAGGGTCTCGACCCGAAACATCACCCATTCCTTCTCTCCCGAGATGCTGCCTGACCTGCTGAGTTACTCCAGCATTTTGTGAATAAAAACCTTCGATTTGTACCAGCATCTGCAGTTATCTTCTTATATCTCTAGTGTGTGTAGGATAGTGAGGGGAAGGTAGACGCTCCCGCCCCCACGGGTCTCGGGCAGATGAGGCTCGTCAGCCTGGGAAGGCAGTCCATCTAGGAGAGGGAAAACTCGGATCTAAAACCTCCACTGCCTTGTGGCCATATCCAGTCACGGAAAATGCTCCAGGAGTAAACCTCAAGAAAATCCGGAGTCGGAGTCCCCAAGGCACTTTGTCGTTGTCCACAACCTCGTTCTGGCAGCTCCCGCAATGGCGCTGGTGCCAAACTGTAACGGATCTGCTGTTCCTTTGGATCGATCAGCGACATGGAGAGCGGGGGACGTGCTGCATGGGCAACAGCCTGTCCTTCATATGACATCGCCCAGGCTTGCATCCGACCACACATCCACGCTGCTCTAACCGAGATTTGGAGCAAGCAGCCAACAACCAGGATGCATCACCCATGGTCAGCCATGAGACTTAGTAGGATAGTGTTAGTGTGCGGGCATCGCTGGTCGGCGCGGACTCAGTTGGCCGAAGGGCCTGTTTCTGTGCTGTATCTCTAAACTAAACTAAACTAAACTAAACTAAACTAAACTAAACTAAACTAAACTAAACTAAACTAAACTAAACTAAACTAAACTAAACTAAACTAAACTAAACTAAACTAAATTAAACTCCCACCACTTCCCGTTCATTAGTTCTTGGTTCTTAGTCCTCCAAAATATTCCAATGGAATTTAAACTGGAGTTGGCGGAGTGTGGACTTAAGCAAGAGGGCTTCTTGGAGAAGAACAAGTGGCCACAGTTTAAGAATAAGGGGTAGGCCATTTAGAACTGAGATGAGGAAAAACTTTTTCAGTCAGAGAGTTGTGAATCTGAGGAATTCTCTGCCTCAGAAGGCAGTGGAGGCCAATTCTCTGAATGCATTCAAGAGAGAGCTAGATAGAGCTCTTAAGGATAGCGGAGTCAGGGGGTATGGGGAGAAGGCAGGAACGGGGTACTGATTGAGAATGATCAGCCATGATCACATTGAATGGCGGTGCTGGCTCCAAGGGCCGAATGGCCTCCTCCTGCACCTATTGTCTATTGTCTATTGTCTAAGAAGAGCTGCCGTAAATGTCGTTGCGTCTGGTTGAGTAACCATTGTAGGGTGAAGACCATTCCATGCTTTAATTGTGTGAGGGAAGAATGAATTGCTACACACATCTGTCTTGATAGCTGTTATCTCAAATTGAATCGAATGCCCTCGTCAACTCCTGATAGGTTTGGGTTTGGTGTAGATGTGGTCATCTATGTCGAGCTGACCATTTAACATTTTGTAAATACAGGTCAAACAGTGGGCTTTACGTCTGTCCTGGAGAGGGTTCCACCCCAATACATTCACCGTCACTCGTAACTTTCAGCTTCTTAGATAATTTGGTTTGCAAATTACATAAAATGTCATTTGACTGTATACACTTTGCAAATGATTGGAAATTATACCTTTGAAATAAAAGCACTATTATAAACAAGTGCCCACCATTTCACATGTATGCTTCTAACTGCAGATAATTATAAGTTAACAATGTGTCATTATGATAAAACTTATATCCTTCAACTGATTATATAGCACAAACGGTTGATAATTGTGCAATCTGTTTAATAAAAATACTGTAAATAATGGATAATTTTATTAAACTGTATGCAGCTTTAAATAAGGGGTGATTATATTATCTAGCTATATATGTGTTTCAAATGAGGAGAAATTATGTCATTAAAATTTATTCCTTCCTCAAACTGTGCTTGATTATATGATTTAATTACATCCATGTGCCAAGTGTGGGCAATTTACTTGATACAAGCTACGATGACGACCAATTATCACAAGGAGCTATACGTAAGCACTAACATAATGGTAATTATGGCACTCACTCTCTACATATTTATGCATAAAATTATGTATCTTCGTAATTCATAACTGCATTACATTAACATTCTACATAAAATAGGCATTCATTAACCAAACGTTTTCAATAGTCATAAGAGTCAAAAGTTTAATTGTCGAAAACAGAACAATGAGATTATAATTCTTACTTGCAGCAGCACGAGACGCCTGTAAAACACAAGACACATAGATAACAATTAATCAACAAAAAAATCCATAAATTGATAATCCCATTACTCATGCAAAAAAAAAAAAAAAACGCACTCCTTTATGCAACCAAAGACAGTCCATATTTCATGGATGTCGGGAAGAAGCTGTTCTTGAACCAAAGATGGACACAAAGTGGGGCTGGAGTAACTCAGAGGGTCAGGCAGCATCTCTGGAGAAAAGGAACAGGCGACGTTTCGGGTCGAGACTCTTCTTCAGACTGGGGACCTTCTCTCCAGAGATGCTGCCTGGCCCGCTGAGTAACTCCAGCATTTTGTGTCTACCTTTGGTGTAAACCAGCGTCTGCAGTTCCTCATTGCACATGTTCTTGAACCTGGTTGTTATGGTCTTCAAGCGCCCATACATTCTTCCCGAAGGTCAGAGTGAAAGGAGATCGTGGCCAGGGTGATGTGGGTCCCTGATGATACTCGCTGCCATTTTGTCGGCACTGGGCCTGTACTCACTGGAGTTTAGAAGGATGAGGGGAGGACCTCATTGAAACTTAGCGAATAGTGAAAGGCCTGGATAGAGTGGATGTGGAGAGGATGTTAGACAATAGACAATAGACAATAGGTGCAGCAGTAGGCCATTCAGCCCTTCGAGCCAGCACCGCCATTCAATGCGATCATGGCTGATCACTCTCAATCAGTACCCCGTTCTTGCCTTCTCCCCATACCCCCTCACTCCGCTATCCTTAAGAGCTCTATCCAGCTCTCTCTTGAAAGCATCCAACGAACTGGCCTCCACTGCCTTCTGAGGCAGAGAATTCCACACCTTCACCACTCTCTGACTGAAAAAGTTCTTCCTCATCTCCGTTCTAAATGGCCTACCCCTTATTCTTAAACTGTGGCCGCTGGTTCTGGACTCCCCCAACATTGGGAACATGTGCCCAACCCCTTAATAATCTTATATGTTTCGATAAGATCCCCTCTCATCCTTCTAAATTCCAGTGTATACAAGCCTAGTCGCTCCAGTCTTTCAACATACGACAGTCCCGCCATTCCGGGAATTAACCTGGTGAACCTACGCTGCACGCCCTCTGGTTTCCATTGGTGGGAGAGTCTGGGACCGGAGGTCACAGCCTCAGAATTAAAGGACATTCCTTTAGGAAGTAGATGAGGAGGAATTTCTTTAGTCAGAGGGTGGTGAATCTGTAGAATTTATTTTGTGTCCAATTTGTGGAATTGGGTGGCCACGGTGGCGCAGCGGTAGAGTTGCTGCCTTACAGCGCTTGCAGCAATGGAGAACCGGGTTCGATCCTGATTACGGGTGCTGTCTGTACGGAATGCAGGAGAATGGGGTTAAGAGGGGAAGATAGTTCAGCCATGATTGAATGGCGTAGTAGACTTGATGGGCCGAAGGGCCCAATTCTGCTCCTATCACTTATGAACTTATGAACTTATGAATCAATCTCATGGGCTATGAGTTAAATGAGGCAGAATAAAATGGATGCATACTCCAATAGTGTCCATACAATAACAGAACCCCTCCTACACTAATGCAATAGCTTAATAACCATTACGCCAAGGCAAAGTTCTAAATTAAAATTAAAATTTTAATTTTAATTGTTGGGACAGCACGGTGGCACAAAGGGGGAGTTGCTGCCTTACAGCGCCAGAGAGCCTGGTTCGATCCTGACTGTGGGTGCTGTCTGTTTGTATGTTTGTATGTTTGTATGTTTGTATGTTTGTATGTTTGTATGTTTGTATGTTTGTATGTTTGTATGTTTGTATGTTTGTACTTTCTTCCCGTGATCACATTTTTTTATTTTTTTATTTTTTAAATATAAAAGTTTTATTCCAAAGAAAAACATACAAACATACTAAGCAAAATGTGATCAAACAAAAGCCGCCTGTATCGGCAGTTTACAAAATAAACAATTATCACATTAAAATCCCGCCATCTCTGTCAACAATACATTCAACCCCCCGCGGCGACCAGCGTTCCCGGAAGACCTCCAGAGTCCCCGTGGACACCGCGTGTTCCCTCTCCAGGGACACGCGGGCACGGACGTAAGCCCGGAACAGGGGTAGGCAGCCGACCTCTGTGAGGCCGTCGACTGCCCGCTGCCTGGACCCACGGATGGCCATCTTGGCCAGGCCCAGGAGCAGACCGACAGGGAGACCCCCTCCTCCCTCCCGACCCTCCCCCCTCTGTACCGGGTGCCCAAAAATTAAAAGTGTAGGGCTAAAATTGAGCCAGAACTTGAGGAGCAGCCCCTTCAGATACTGGAACAGGGGCTGTAACCTCACGCACTCTGTATACAAATGGTACACGGTCTCCTCCTCGCCGCAGAAGCGACAGGCGGCAGACGAGACCGTGAATCGGCTCAAGTACCTGTTACAGGCTATAGCCTTATGCAACACTCTCCACCCCAGGTCCCCGATGTAAAGGGGGAGGACCCCCTTATAGAGAGACCTCCACTGGGGACCGCTCCCGCCGTCAGATGGTAACACGGACCGCCAGGGCGTATCCGGACGGAAGACGAGAGCGAGGAAGTGGAGAGTGTGCAGGAGCAGCCTGTACAAGACGCGCCTCTCCGCGTCACGGAACGGCACGCTGGGCATCTGGGAAAGGCGGCTTTCCCGTGAACACATGGGTTTTCCCCGGGTGCACTGGTTTCCCCCCCACACTACAAAGGCGTACGGGTTTGTAGGTTAATTGGCTTCAGTAAAAATTGTAAATTGTCCCTAGTGTGTGTAGGATAGTGCTAGTGTACGGGGATCGCTGGTGGGCCCGGACTCGATGGGCCAAAGGGCCTGTTTCCGGGCTGCATCCCTAAACTAAACACTAATAGAATGGGTAGATGAATCCGAAAGGTAAATCAGTTCATTGAACAAGTATTTTCACTGTTTAATTGTCCTGAATTCTTTTAAATAGTTTCTATGAAAGCAAATTTACTGCTGGTGGTCTCATCAGCTGAGGTTATACAACCAAATAAATTTGACTCGTTTGCAAATTAACTTTTATTTTTTTACTTCTGGCTGTCCGTTTCAATCTGGTTTAATGTTTCACTGAAGTGCGAAATTTTCAATCTCGAACATGTCCCTGACACCCCCCAGGGGTGGAGTTAAGAGTTTTATTTCTTCAATTCAGTTAAAAATTACAAGCTTGCAGGCTGCTGCGATTAAAGCACGTGCAAAGCAATGATCAGCAGTGGATTGTTTTGTGCGGAGGTGAAATGAATCTAGGGATCACAAAATGCTGGAGTAACTCAGCAGGTCAGGCAGCATCTAGGAGGGAGGGAATGGGTGACGTTTCGGGTCGAGACCCTTCTTCAGACTGAAATGAAATAAGGTACTTGAGTTGAGTTGAGTTGAGTTGAGTTGAGTTGAGTTGAGTTGAGTTGAGTTGAGTTGAGTTGAGTTGAGTTGAGTTGAGTTGAGTTGAGTTGAGTTGAGTTGAGTTGGGTTGAGTTGGGTTGAGTTGAGTTGAGTTGAGTTGAGTTGGGTTGAGTTGAGTTGAGTTGAGTTGAGTTGAGTTGAGTTGAGTTGAGTTGAGTTGAGTTGAGTTGAGTTGAGTTGAGTTGAGTTGGGTTGAGTTTAGTTGATTTGATTTGATTTGAGTTGAGTTGAGTTGAGTTGAGTTGGGTTGAGTTGAGTTGAGTTTAGTTTAGTTTAGTTTAGTTTAGTTTAGTTTAGTTTAGTTTAGTTTAGTTTAGTTTAGTTTAGTTTAGTTTAGTTTAGTTTAGTTTAGTTTAGTTTAGTTTAGTTGAGTTGAGTTGAATTGAGTTGAGTTGAGTTGAGTTGAGTTGAGTTGAGTTGAGTTGAGTTGAGTTGAGTTGAGTTGAGTTGAGTTGAGTTGAGTTGAGTTGAGTTGAGTTTAGTTTAGGTTAGTTTAGTTTAGAGATACAGTGCGGAAACAGGCCCTTCGGCCCACCGGGTCCGCACCGACCAGCGATCCCCGCACACTATCACTATCCTACACACTAGGGACAATTTGCACTCATACCAAGTCAGTTAACCGACAAACATGTATGCCTTTGGAGCGTGGGAGGAAATGGAAGATCTCGGGGAAAGCCCACGCAGGTCACGGGGAGAACGTACAAACCCCGTTCAGACAACCGCCCGTAGTCAGGATCTAACCCGGGTCTCTGGCGCTGGAAGGCAGTAGCTCCACCACTGTGCCACCGTGCCGTTTCCATGGTGTGTTGTTCCATGTTCCATGTCCTATGTGATGAATTAGTGTAGGACTAGTGTAAATGGGCGGTTGTTGTTTGACTGGGTCATAGTGACAATTGGCCCAGCAAGTGGGTGGCAGGGTTGCTGCTTTACAGTGCTCGCAGTGCCATAGGCCCGTGTTTGGGTCTAATTGACTTGGTATGAATGTATACTTTTTTTAAAAAGTTGTCCCTGGTGTGTGTAGGGTGGTGTTAATGTGCGGGGATCGTTGGTCGGTGCGGACTCGGTGGGCCGAAGGGCCTGTTTCCGTGCTGCATCTCTGAACTAAACTAAACCAAACGAAAAGGAGCAGGCCCTTCGGCTCACTATATCTGTGCCGAACATGAGTGAAGAAATGAATGATACTTTAGCATTACAGGTTAAGAGTTTGAGTTTTGAGTTCGGTTTATCATCACCTGTATCGTCACGTTTATTGGCCAAGTATGTGCATATACAAGGAATGTGCCTTGGTGTAAAGTCCAGTAAAGCCCGATCAAAGATAGTCCGAGGGTCTCCAATGAGGTAGATAGTAGTCCAGGGTTGCTCTCTAGCTGTTGGTAGGGTGTTTCAGTGGCCTGATAACAGCGCATCAAAGTGAAATTCTTTCTTTTGCATACCCTATGCTAAGTATGCAAAGAGTCACCAGGTTAAGGGCGCTGATACAGTGACAAAGTGTTCAATGTGGTCTCAAAGGTCCTTTGTTGTTGTCTCGGTGCCCCCCCTCCATGCTGGGTTTCCCTTTGTTCTCTCGGCTGCCCCCCCCACCCTCCCACGCTGGGTCCCTCTCTGTTCTTGGTGCCCCCCCCCCCCCCACCCCGGGTCCCCCTGACCTCCCCCCTCTGATGCCAAGTTAAACCAATCTCCTCTGATTGCAAGTGATCTATCTATCTCCCCCTTCCCCTCCCCCTCCCCCTCCACCCCCCCATTCCCTGCAAACCTTCGTGCTTGTCCAAAACCCTCTTAAATGCCACCATCTCTCTGCCTTTCCCGCGCATAAAAGCTTTGGCCCGCTCATCTCCTCTAAACCTTGCCCTTCCCATCTTAAAGCTACGTCCTCTAGTCCGTAACTGTTCTGACTGTTGACCCTGTGCCTGCCTCTCATAGTTGCATACTCTTCTACCGGCTCACTCCTCAGCCTCTGACGCTCCAGAGAAAATAACCCAAAGACAACAAAATCCCATTTTATTTCTTGAGGGAGGGTGTGGGTGGTTCCGAATTTCTCGAAGAGAGAATAAATAGGGTGGACAGACAAGTGAAATGGTGTGATAAACCCGAGGGAAGTTAAAACGCTTGCCTTCACAAACCACGAACCAGATTCCACAATTCACAATTGTACCGGAACTAACTGCAGATACTGGTCGACTCCGCTTTGTAGCGTTGCCGTCGCCCTTTACATGGTGACTCTTTGCATACTGAGCTACTCTGTTGTAATATATAAGACAAGGGCGATGTTGTGATATTGTTAGGACTACTTTGTTGGTCACAAGGACTACTTTGTATGCCTGTGTATATAAGTGATTGGTGTGATTAGGCGGCCACTCTGGATCCAGGTGGCCTTGGAACAAGCAGCCTGGAGTTAAGCTGCACCATGATCACATTTTAAACACGTGTACTCGTGGTCCGTCCAGAGTCACCAAAGGTACCGGACCACGGAGGGCAACATTTTTTTTTTTCAGCATTTTTATTTTTTATTTTTTAAAGGTTACATTGCTGGAGCTTAACTCCAGGCTGTTTATTCCGTGGCCACCTGGATCCAGAGTGGCCGCCTAATCACACCAATCACTTATATACACAGGCATACAAAGTAGTCCTTGTGACCAACAAAGTAGTCCTAGCAATATCACAACATACTCCACCATTTTGTGTCCATTCACAATTGTAGGTTCCCCCAGTGACGTGGGTCACAGCGTGTTTTTTTCCTCCGGGTGCTCCGGTTTCCGGGATATGGGGAGAAGGCAGGAGAATGGGGTTGAGAGGGAGAGATAGATCGGCCATGATGGAATGGTGGAGTAGACTTGATGGGCCGAATGGCCTAATTCTGCTCCTGGAACTTATGAACTTATGACTCGGAAAATAATTTCACCGTGTTAATGACAATAATGCACTATTGAATTACTGAACTACAAATTACTTTCAGTTTAGTTTATTGTCACGTGTACCGAGTTGCAGTGAAGAGCTTTTGTTGCGTGCTAACAAGCCAGCGGAAAGACAATACATGATTACAATCGAGCCATTTACAGCGTACAGAGGAGTAAAGGAGTAACATTTAGTGTAAGGTAAAACCAGCAAAGCCTGATCAAAGACAGTCTGATAGTAGTTTAGGACCGCTCTCTAGTTGGTGGTAGGATGGTTCAGTTGCCTGATAACAGCTGGGAAGAAACCGTCCCTGAATCTGGAGGTGTGCACTTTCACACCACAGTACCTTTTCTTTTGCCCGATGGGAGAGGAGAGAAGAGGGAGTGACCAGGGGGCGTCTCATCCTTCATTATGCTGCTGGCCTTGCCGAGGCAGCGTGGGGTATAAATGGAGTCGACGGAAGGGAGGTCGGTTTGTGTGATGGTCTGGGCTGTGTCCACAATCCTCTGCAATTTCTTGCGGTCTTGGAGGGAGCTGTTCCCAAACCGAGCTGTGACGCATCCCGATAAAATGCTCTCTAGGCCGCAACTGTAGAGTAGACCTTAGACGGGCAATGGGGGGAGTCAACATTGTTTGCCCATGGACTCTGGAGATGCAGAGACGGGGTTGGGGGAGGAGGGGGTGGGGTGGGGGGAGGAGGGGGTGGTGGTGGGGAGGAATGGGCAAACACTGCCACAAGAAGACTCTGCCATGTACCATTCCCCCTGCGGGCGCGCGTGGTTCAGTCCACAGGCAGAATCCGAAGCCGCATCAGTGTTCAGCATCCAGACTGGTGCCAAACCAAACCACACCAAACCAAAATTCGCAGACAGGAGACATGGCTTTGTGAGCAGGTCAGGGCCCGTACATTTACACGGCACTTCATTCGGGAGCTGTGTCAACAGCAGAGCCATGCAGGGTGTAGCGTGAGCACAGGTCAGGATGGGGGAGCCTTATAACGAGGTGAAAAGGCACTTTATTCACTGCAACTGAGCAAACTACTCACCGCAGCTGAGCTACTGCCCTTCCTTCCATCGATTGCACCCAAAATCTTTCGAGCCAACGTGCAATTTTACCCTTGAAGCTGGATCGTCGTCCCGAGGGGGGGCTTCAGCAGGCTGCGTGTTCCTCTTTGAAACCCCCCTCATTGGCCGGGGAGCTGGCGGGCGGGCGTCTCGATAGCGAATGCGTTTTGCCGCACGTCGTTGGTTCCCAGAATGTAAATAAATCAGCTGGAATCCACAGGATAGGTTCCAGCTGACACTGCTCGTGGTGTTATCTGTACTTTTACAGGTAACTGCTTTCTTGTTACTGATCATTTCGCAAATGAGTTCCAGGTTGGCTTTTCTTGGCAGCTGTGCCTCCCGTCAGGTTTTTATTAAAGGCTGTGGTCGGAGCAGCCCGCTCACATTTTCAGAGGTGGGATAGCTTACCCTTTGTGTAAACACGGGGAGGTGAAAAGGGAGCCTGTCTGTCCGAGCCTAATGAACGGGCGTGTAAGGCTCCATGCGTCTAGTTCAGGCCTAGAAGGATACAGCTTGTGTGTCCTTTCCAACTTCCCTCGGTAACCACAGCCTCACAAGGAACATCTGTGCTGGCGTGCGCGGCCTGGGGAATAAGGTAAATACTTCTCCATCGCAGTGTTTCAGGCTGCTCTCCAACACAGTGGAAGGAAGGCTAAGCCATGGCCAGGCGTCGCGGAGGTAGGGCGTTACAAGGATGTCGCCTGGGCCCTAGGCCCTGAGCTATGGGGAAATATAGAAACATCGGAAATCGGTGTCGTTTCGGGTCAAGACCCTTCAGTCTGAAGAAATACCATCTACCCATGTTCTCCTGAGATGCTGTCTTACCCGCTGAGTTACTCCAGCATTTTACATAGATACATAGACAATAGGTGCAGGAGTAGGCCATTCGGCCCTTCGAGCCAGCGGCGCCATTCAATATGATCATGGCTGATCATCCAAAATCAGTACCCCGTTCCTGCTTTTTCCCCATATCCCTTTATTCCTTTAGCCCAAAGAGCTAAATCTAACTCTCTCTTGAATACATCCAGAGAATTGGCCTCCACTGCCTTCTGTGGCAGAGAATTCCACAGATATTCAGATAGCGCAGGAGGATGAGGGGTGATCTTATAGAGGTGTACAAAATCATGAGAGCAATCTGTGGATTTACCCCATCTCGTCCCCTCGTGATCTTATACACCTCTACAAGATTAGCCCTCATCCTCCTGCGCTCCAACGATTAAAGTCCCAGCCTGCTCAACCTCTCCCTGTAGCTCAGGCCCTCGAGTCCTGGTAACATCCTCGAAAACCTTCTCTGCCACCTGGATGGTGTATTGATTCAACTAATTATATCAATCAAAATATTTAGTTTAATACTTCAAACTATGAGACAACAATAAAACTAGTAAGTGGTTCTCTGTAATTTATGCCATTTTCAGCTTTTGAAAACAGGCTCATTCACAGTTAGTGGGTGAGTTATTTCTTAAAAATAAGATTATTTCAAGTGAAAAATCCTATTTCCTGGTTTCCACCATTGACTAAATCACGGGACGTCACTTGAAGTCATTCATGGGAGATTAATGGACATTCATTGGCGGCACGGTGGCGCAGCGGTCGAGCTACTGCCTTACAGCGCCGAAGGCCCAGGTCCGATCCTGACTACGGGTGCTGTTTGTACGGAGTTTGTACATTCTATGGTATCTGCCTTCACCACCACCCATGCCTTACAGCGCTTGCAGCGCCAGAGATCCGGGTTCGATCCCGACTACGGGTGCTTGCCTGCACGTTCTCCCCGTGACCTGGGTGGGTTTTCTCCGAGATCTTCGGTTTCCTCCCACACTCCAAAGACGGACAGGTTTGTAGGCTAATCGGCTTGGTGTAAATGTAAAATTGTCCCTAGTGTTTGTAGGATAGTGTTAGTGTGCGGGGATCACTGGTCGGTGCGGACTCAGTGGGCCGAAGGGCCTGTTTCCGCGCTGTACCTCTGAACTAAACTGAACTAAACAGGGATTTGGCACAACTGTTCCATGTTGACCAAGTTATCTAACATAGCTAGGCTGGCTAGGCAACCAACTGCCTGGCCTATATCCCTTCAAACTTGTCCTATCTCTATACATACAGGTATTTCAAATGTATTTTAAATGTTGTCATTGTTCCTGCCTCTACCACATAATTGTCATAACTTCATAAGTTCATAAGTTCTAGGAGCAGAATTAGGCCATTCGGTCCTTCGAGCCATTCAATCATGGAAGCAGGAAAAATGTTCCCAATGTTGGGGGAGTCCAGAACCAGGGGCCACACAGTCTAAGAATAAAGGGAAGGCCATTTAAAACTGAGGCGAGAAAAAACATTTTCACCCAGAGAGTCGTGAAATTGTGGAATTCTCTGCCACAGAGGGCAGTGGAGGCCAACTCACTGGATGAATTTAGAAGAGAGTTAGATGGAGCTCTAGGGGCTAGTGGAATCAAGGGATATGGGGAGAAGGCAGGCACGGGTTACTGATGGCGGATGATCAGTCATGAGTAGGGGTGCAGTGCTAAAAAAGCAGGGGTACACCTAATGATCAGCCATGAGCAGAGGTACACCTAAAAAATTAGCACTGCAACACTGGCCATGATCACAATGAATGGCGGTGCTGGCTCGAAGGGCCAAATGGCCGCCTCCTGCAACTATTTTCTATGTTTCCATGTTTCTACCTGTCTTTCCCTTGCAACCCCATTCTCCTGCCTTCTCTCCACAACCCCTCCTGACACCTCGTGGCTTGTTCCATATATGCACCACCATCTCTGTGAAAAATGATGCCCCTCGGGTCTCTTATTTCAATCTCAGGTCCCCTTTTCAATCTCCCTCCTCTCCTCTCTAGCCAATGCCCTCATGTTTTGCAAGCAAAGAACAGCAGATGCTGGTTTACACCAAAGATAGACGCAAAGTGCTGGAGTAAGACTGTTGAAAGACTGGAGCGGCTAGGTTTGTATACACTGGAATTTAGAAGAATGAGAGGGGATCTTATCGAAACATAGAAACATATAACATAGAAACATAGAAAATAGGTGCAGTAGTAGGCCATTCGGCCCTTCGAGCCTGCACCGCCATTCAATATGACCATGGCTGATCATCCAGCTCAGTATCCTGTACCTGCCTTCTCTCCATACCCCCTGATCCCTTTAGCCACAAGGGCCACATCTAACTCCCTCTTAAATATAGCCAATGAACTGGCCTCAACTACCTTCTGTTGCAGAGAATTCCAGGGACTCACCACTCTCTGTGTGAAGAAATGTTTTCTCATCTCGGTCCTAAAAGACTTCCCCCTTATCCTTAAGCTGTGTCCCCTGGTTCTGGACTCCCCCAACATCGGGAACAATCTTCCCGCATCTAGCCTCTCCAACCCCTTAAGAATTTTATATGTTTCTATAAGATCCCCCCTCAGTCTTCTAAATTCCAGCGAGTACAAGCCCAGTCTATCCAGTCTTTCCTCATATGAAAGTCCCGCCATCCCAGGGATCAATTTGGTGAACCTTCTCTGTACTCCCGCTAAGGCAAGAACGTCTTTCCTCAGGTTAGGAGACCAAAACTGCACACAATACTCCAGGTGCGGTCTCACCAAGGCCCTGTACAATTGCAGTAGAACCTCCCTGCTCCTAAACTCAAATCCTCTTACTATGAATGCCAACATAACATACCATTCGCTTTCTTATGATTATTAAGGGGTTGGACACGTTAGAGGCAGGAAACATGTTCCCAATGTTGGGGGAGTCCAGAAACAGGGGCCACAGTTTAAGAATAAGGGGTAGGCCATTTAGAACGGAGATGAGAAAACATTTCTTTACACAGAGAGTGGTGAGTCCCTGGAATTCTCTGCAACAGAAGGTAGTTGAGGCCAGTTCATTGGCTATATTTAAGAGGGAGTTAGATGTGGCCCTTGTGGAAATGAGGAAAAACCTTTTCAGTCAGAGTTGTAAATCTGTGGAATTCACTGCCTCAGAAGGCAGTGGAGGCCAAGTCTCTGAATGCATTCAAAAGAGAGCTAGATAGAGCTCTTAAGGATAGCGGGCTCAGGGGGTATGGGGAGAAGGCAGGAACGGGGTACTGATTGAGAATGATTAGCCATGATCACATTGAATGGTGGTGCTGGCTCGAAGGGCCAAATGGCCTACTCCTGCACCTATTGTCTATTGTCTATTGTAACTCAGTGAGGCCAGCAGTAGCGCCGAAGAAGAACGGGTGGGTGACATTTTGGGATGGGACCCTTCTTCAGGCTGAAAGTAGGGGGTTTGGGCAGTGGGTGGGGGAGGGGGTGAAGTGTTGGAAGTGATCAGTCCTTGCCTTTCCTCGCCTCCACCTCTTCACCCCCTCCCCTCACCCCCTCCCTCTAATTTTGCACTCCCTTATCCTTGGATAAAAACTGTATCTATTCATATCTCTCAGCCCCTCTTGATTTTTTAAACCTCACTTAGGTCACTCCTGTCCAAAGTTCTAAAGTTAACTTATCTCAACTTGTTTCCTGAATGACTGGAAGTATTTGATTTTGCCAAATACCAATACAAAAATTGGAAAACATCACCAAACACCAAAGACGTACAGGTTAGTAGGTTAATTGGCTTGGTGTGAATGTAAATTGTCCCAAATGCAGGATCGTGCTAATGTGCGGGAATCGCTGGTCTGCGTGGACTCGGTGGGCCAAAGGTCCCGTTTCCGCCCTGCGTCTCTAAACCAGAGTCATAGAGTCACACAGTCACACAGGCCCTTCGGCCTAACTTGCCCACACCGGCACAACATGTCCCAGCTACACTAGTCCCACCTGCCCGCATTTGGTCCATATCCCACCAAACCTGTCCTATCCATGTAAACTAAACTAAACTGCATCAAAACTAAACTCAACTAAACTGCATTAAAAAAAACAAATTCAGGTCCTAATTGCACGAAGACATTCCAAAGCCCTTTTCGAAACCTTGATCACTGAAGTATCGCCACACTGACGTACGAGTTATTAAATCTTGACCGTTAAAAAGCGTGTTGATGGGATTGAAGGAGAAGCAGAAGATTGGAGAATTTGGGACAGGCAATCACTGTTTCACGTTCTAGGAACTAAACCTTTACTTCAGGCAGTGAGGCAAGTCACAACCTCAGGGCCAGAATATTTCACACAGCCCGGCTGGAAAGAGTAGACAGGAAAGGGTGATCTGCACCTATTAAGTCAATCACATCAGATCAGTGTGTGTGTATGTGTGTGTTTATGAAAAATCTGGTTTAAATGTCCTGAGAAGAAATTTGTTAGTAATTATACTTTAAAAAGGAATGGTAAACAAAATGATTCTGCAATTAAGATGTCAATTGAGCCAGTTGGAGACACGTTTATGCCTCAATAATTCCCTCGGGAGCTTGCATTTAAAAAAAAAAGGAATGCTGAAGAAAATGATCCTGAAATTAATATGCAGGAAGGAACTGCAGATGCTGGTTTTAAACCGGAGATAGACACTAAAAGCTGGAGTAACTCAGCAGGTCAGACAGCATCTCTGGGGAGAAGGAATAGGTGTGATGTCTTATACTTCGGCGAGGCCAAACTTAGACTGGGCGATGGTTTTGCTGAGCACCTTCGCTCAGTCCGCCTGGGCATACCCGATCTCCCGGTTCCCAAACACACCAAAGCTCCCCCTCCCATTCCCACACTGACCTTTCTGTCATGGGCCACCTTTAGGGTTGCCAACTATCTCACTCTCAAATATGGGTCAAGGTGATGTCACCGCCCCACGTCCCACGTGACCTCACCCAGCCAGCGGCCACGTGCTCCCGCTGCACCAATGGCGGTCGCCCGGGCCGGGAGGCGGGTTGCTATGCAACCTCCGTTAGGTGAACACACTCGGCCCCGCTCCCCGAACACACTCCGTTGGCCTACACTATCCCAGCCGACAGCGGCCCGAGGGCCTAATACGGGACAAGGGCGGTCCAGTACGGGACAAACCAATTTAGCCCAAAATACAGGATGTCCCGGCTAATACGGGACAGTTGGCAACCCTAGCCACCTCCATTGTCAGAGTGAGGCCAAACGTAAATTGGAGAAACAGCACCTCATATTTCGCTTGGGCAGATTACATCCCAGCGGCATGAATATTGATTTCTCTAACTTCAAGTAACCCTTGCATTCCCCCCTCTCACACTAGCATTGTACGAGCTCCACTATTGTCATGGTGAGTTTCATTGTCTGCAACTCGTTTTCACCTAGCCCATAGCTAACAATGGCCTGTTTCCTTTATCATCGTTGCTTTTTGGCATATCTTTTATTCATTTGTTTGGCACGGTGGCGCAGCGGTAGAGTTGCTGCCTGACAGAGCCAGAGACCCGGGTTCAATCTTGACTACGGGTGTCTTTATGGAGTTTGTACGTTCTCCCCGTGACCGCATGGGTTTTCTCCGAGATCTTTCATTTCCTCCCACTTCAAAGACGTATAGGTTTGTAGGTTAATTGGCTTGGTATGAATGTAAATTGACCCTAGTATGTGCAGGATAGTGTTAATGTGCGGAGATCGCTGGTCGGTGCGGACTCGGTGGGACTAAGGGCCTGTTCCTGTGCTGTATCTCTAAACTAACTCAGCTAAATCTCTCTATTTCACCACCTATATCTCTCATTTGCCGTTACCCTGACTCTCAGCCTGAAGAAGGGTCTCGACCCAAAGCGTCACCTGCTCCTTTTTTCCTAAAGATGCTGTGTGACCCACTGTGTTTTTGTGTCTATCTTGGATTCTGAAATTAAGTTGTAAAAATGGAAGCAGTTGGAGTCATGTAGGTGCCTCGACTATTCGCTGAGTCAAAATACATGTCAGATGCAAGTTAGATTCCACAGGAATGCCGATGGTACGACGTTTCCTCAGTGAAATCGGTCTGGTCTTAAATCAGACGAGATGACTGGCAAATGATCAGTTGGGCTGCACTAACACAATAATTTATCTGGTGATTTTCTGCCGCTTTGCGTGGGTGGGTGTTTGCTACTCTCATGCAAAGAGAAAACATGATGTGGGGAGAATATTTCTTCTGGCAGAGGATAACCGAGTACATTTTTTTCCAACGATGGCTGAAGTTCTTTGTGGTAAACAAATGTATGCAAGAATGTAACTGTTGGGGGGATGCAGAAGTGACCTTATGTACAAGTGGGGAGGCGGAACAGCAGAGAGTCCAATTACCTATGCTCTTGTAATGTTATCAGTGGAGCTGCCTTTTATAATCAGAGGAGGGAAGCAGATGACATGTGTGGACTTGAGAAGGAATACATTTTTACTATTTAACCTTTAGTTTAGTTTAGTTAGGAGATACATCGCGGAAAAGCGCACCGAGTCCGCACGACCAGTGATCCCCGCACAATAACTCTACCCGACACACACACACACTAGGGAAAATTTACACTTACACCAAGCCAATTTATCTACATACCTGTACGTCTTTGGAGTGCGGGAGGAAACCAAACACGGTCACGGGGAGAACGTACAGACTCCATACGGACAACATCCGTAGTCGGGATCGAACTGGGGTCGAATCGGGATCAAACCGTTGTAAGGCAAATATTCTACCGCCGCGCCACTGTGCTGCCCAGTAATTATATTTGGAAAAAATTAATAATGGATAAAATGATTCTGAAATTAAGGTGCAAATGAAGACTGCGAGAGACATGTTTATGTCTCAATAATCCTCTCATCAAGTTTAAATTCATCTAGAAAGCACAACTGAGTTTTGCCTTTCATATAAAGGACATTATTTTTCACGTTGCAAGTGAAAATAATGCTATCTTTTCTCTATCAGCTCGAGGCAACACACCAAATCTCTGGCATCCAAAAAGGGAAAAAAATACACAGAAATCCAAAATATAAATAGAAAGTATCAGAAGTCCTCAAGAGCACGACAGAATTTCCAGGTTTGAGTCATTTTACTGGGGCTATCACGAGGAAACACACCAGCAAAGAGGAAAGAAAGATAGAAAGACAGATGGAAACAAAGGTATATTTTAGCTTAGGTAGATGAGTGGATGATAGATGGATTGCTGGGCAGGCAGATATAGATATGTGTGTGTGTGTGTGTGTGTGTGCGCGTGTAAGTGTGTGTGTGTGTGTGTGTGTGTGTGTGTGTGTGTGTGTGTGTGTGTGTGTGTGTGTGTGTGTGTGTGTGTGTGTGTGTGTGTGTGTGTGTGTGTGTATAAATGTATAGTATTGATTTTCGCTTGGGCAGCTTACAGCCCAGTGGTATGAATAATGACTTCTCTAACTTCAAGTAACCCCGGCATTCCCTCTCTCTCCATCCCTCCCCCACCCAAGTTGCACCAGCTTCTCATTTTCAACCATCAAACAGCTAACAATGATCTGTTTCCTTTTCCATCGTTACTTTTTTGCACATCTTTCATTCATTGTTCTTCATCTCTCCACATCATCTTCAATGTCTCTCGTTTCCCTCTCCCCTGACTCTCAGTCTAAAGAAGGGTCTGGACCCGAAACGTCACCCATTACTTCTCTCCAGAGATGCTGCCTGTCCCACTGAGTTACTCCAGTATTTTGTGTCCACCTTTTATATATATATATATATATGGATATAGATCGATAGTCAGATATATATATATATTAGGTTTTTAGTTTAGAGATACAGGGCAGAAACAGGCCCTTCGGCCCACCATCCATGCCGACCAGCAATCCCATCCCCACACATTAACGCTATCCAACACACACTAGGGACAATTTACATTCATACCAAGCCAATTGGCCTGCAAACCTGGACGTCTTTGGAGTGTGGGAGGAAACCAGAGATCTCGGAGAAAACCCATGTGGTTATGGGGAGAACGTACAAACTCTATACAGACAGCGCCCGTAGTTGGGATCGAACCCGTGTCTCTGGCGCTGAAAGCGCTGTAAGGCAGCAACTCTACCGCTGTGCTGTCCAGGTAGAGGTAGTTATAGAGACAGACAGACAGACAGACAGACAGACAGACAGACAGACAGACAGACGGACGGACGGACGGACGGACGGACGGACGGACGGACGGACAGACAGACAGACAGACAGACAGACAGACAGACAGACAGACAGACAGACAGACAGACAGACAGACAGACAGACAGACAGACAGACAGACAGACGGACGGACGGACGGACGGACGGACGGACGGACAGACGGACAGACGGACAGACGGACAGACGGACAGACAGACAGACAGACAAACAGACAGATAGACAGATTGACAAATAGATAATAACAGCAATGGGGTATGATGTACAAAAAAGCTTTCAAAACATCTGAGTGTCTGAAGAAGAGTCTTGACCCGAAACATCACCCATTCCCTCTTAGATGCTGCCTGACCTGCTGAGTTACTCCAGCACTTTGTGATACCTGAGACAATAGACAAATGTTTATTGAAGATCTCAATAGGAGATATCCCATAAAACTGAACATTAAATAGATATTGATAAGGGCATCTACAAGCCTTGATCTAGACCAATGCTTTCAGGTCTCGGTATTATAGAAAAGAAACCAAAGTGAAGAAGCGAGGGACTTTTTAGTTTATAGTTTAGTCTGTATTCCATACAGACGGCGCCCGCGATCGGGATGGAACCCGGATCTCTGGCACTCTGAGGCGGCAACTCTACCGCTGCGCCTACTCCTTGGTTGCCATTGGAGTTTTGGAGGTTTTCCGCGGCACTGGGCAAGCACTGCTGGCACGACGGTCTCACACACAGTGCACATAGGCCACAAGTAATGAGAAACCTTCTTTTTTAAAACTTATGTTTGCAGGGCATCACAGGACTTGGTCCCTTGTACTTGTGACAGTTGCAGGCTAAATTAAGGATGAAAACACAGAAGTGTTAATCAGCAAGAAACTGAAGTGGTAATCCGAGAGGGTAATTTTTGCATCCAGCTCCCTTTAATCAAATCTCCTCTTACGCTCAACATTGAATAAACACACAGAATGCAGATATATTCCTGGATAGAACTTGCCACATCATCTTAGCCCCTCGCCTTTTTAATTAATTCTGACACAGAACAATGTAGGGAGCTTGAGTCTGTACATCTGTTCCATGTACATCAGCTCTTTATCCTGATTGTCACTTTGTTTGATAAACTAAATGCAATTTCTTTGCTAATGCGAGGCCTTTTCAATATAATCACGACCTACAATAATAAATGATGCTTTTATTTATATACAAAGTTAGCTGAGTTTTCGAGTAAGATTACGGCAATCAGATGTAACGCGAAGTTCATTTCTAATTTTTTAAAGAAGCATGCCTCAGACATTTTGCATGTCAGTGAGGTCGGTACTTTTAATAATAATATATTCCTTTATTCGTCCCACACCGGGGAAATTTGTAACATACAAATAAAATGAGCCCGGCTTTTTCTTCATGTGGATCAGCTACAGAAATGGACAGAGAAGTGGCGGATGGAGTTTAACACGAACAAGTGTGAGGTTTGCAATTTAGTTTAGTTTAGAGATACAGCGCAGAAACAGGCCCTTCGGCCCACCGAGTCCGCACCGACCAGCGATCCCCGCAGGTTAACACGACCCCGCACACACAAGGGACAATTCTTTACACTTATACCAAGCTAATTATCCCACAAACCTGTACGTCTTTGGAACGTGGGAGGAAACCAAAGATCTCTGAGAAAATGCACGCAGGTCACGGGGAGAAGGTGCAGGCAAGCACCCGTAGTCGGGATCGAACCCGGGTCTCCGGCGCTGCAAGCGCTGTAAGGCAACAACTCTACCGCTACACCACCGTGGGAGGTTGAATATAAATGGAAAGTATAGAGTTAATGGCAAAATGTTTAACAGCATAGATATACAGAGGGATCTTGGAGTCCAAATCCATGGCTTCCTGAAAATGACAACAGAAGTTGATAAAGTGCTAAAGAAGGCATGCGGTATGCTTACTTTCATTGGCCAGGACACTGATTACAGGGCAGAAGTCAGGAAGCCATGCTAATGCTATGTGGAATTTTGATGAGGCTGCATTTGGAGTATTGCTTGCAGTTCTGGATGCCATATTACAGGAATGATGTGGAGACTTAGAAAAGGGTGTAGAAGAGGTTTAACAGAAGCTGCCTAGATTAAAAGGCAATAGTTATAAGAAGAAGTTAGACACATTTTCTTGTGATCGTTTTCTGTGGAATTTCAAAGGCTGTGAAGAGGACTGATGGTAAAACAATGAGAGGCACAGATAGGGAAGACAGTCAGAACCTTTCTTCCCTAGGGTAAGACTAGAGGCCCGTAGTTTAGATTAGTTTAGTTCAGGGATACAGGGTGGAAACAGGCCCTTCGGCCCACCGGTCCGTGCCGACCAGTGATCAGATAGCCATATGGATAAGCAGTAACTGGAGGGATATGGATCACATGCAGACATTAACATTATGGGCCGAACGGACTATTCCTGTGTTGTACAGTTCTATATCATAGAGACAGAGAGTGATAGATGGAATTGGGCACTTTGACCCAACTTACCCACACATGTCCCAGCTGCACTAGTCCCACTTGCCTGCGCTTGGTCCATATCCCTCCAAACCTGTCCTATCCATGTACCTGTCTAACTGTTTCTTAAACGATGGGATAGTCCCATCCTCAACTATCTCCTCTGGCAGCTCGTTCCGTACACCCACCACCCTTTGTACGAAAAGGCTACCCCTCAGATTCCTATTAAATCTTTTCCCCTTCACCTTTAAATCTGTGTCCAAAAGACTTTCATAGCCCTCATTTTAAAAATAAAATACATAGTTTCGCTTATTAGATTACCTTTCAGAATTTAGCATATGGTAGGACCACAAAAGTTAAAGCCAATTACAGCCTTACTTGCCAAACTTGTTACTTGAACCTTGTGTGTTTCGACCCCCATCTAAAAGGCTGCGGGATTTCACCACGATGTAAATTGACTTCTGCCGGTTCTCCGCGCATTAAATTGAAACGAAACAGAAGATTTAATAAAGCATGTTCCAAGAAAGAAAAAAATAAATCTGTTGAAAGAGAATACAAAATTCAGATCTGTATAATATGAGCAGCAATATTAGAAAAATAAACCTCCGCACGACATCAGACCACATAACCACATGAACTGGATTGGCCTGCACTTTCTTTCTCTTGCTAAAATAATCAAGTCAAGTTGGCTGTAACTATTTGAAAAAGACAGCAATATGATAATGTCTGTTCTGGGCTGAAGTAAAGCGATCACACCAGTTAATGGCTCTACTGAGATTGATTTTTAATATGCCATGACTTCAGGCTGCTACTATCAGTGGCACAGCGGTGGAGTTGCTGCCTTACAGCACCAGAGACCCGAGTTCGGTCCCGACCACGGGTGCTGTCTGTACGGAGTTTGTACGTTCCCCAGGTGAACGCGTGGGCTTTCTCCGGGTGCTCCGGTTTCCTCCCACGTCCCAGGTTTGTGGGAAAATTGGCAATTCTGTAAGCTGTCCCTCATTTGTGCGATAGAACTAGTGTGTGGGTGATCGCTGGTCGGCGCTGACTCATTGGGCCGAAAGACCCTGTTTCCATTGCTGTATCTCGAAACTAAATGGAACTGAACTAAACGGTGAACTTCATGGGCCAGAGACGGACGCAAAATGCTGGAGTTACTCAGCGGGGCAGGCGGCATCTCTGGAGAGAAGGAATGGGTGTCATTTCGGGTCAAGACCCTTCTTCGTCTTCATGTCTGAAGAATGGTCTCGACCCAAAACGTCACCCATTCCTTCTCTCCACAGACGCTGCCTGTCCCGCTGAGTAGCTCCAGCATTTTGTGTCTATCTTCAGTGTAAACCAGCATCTGCAGTTCGTTCCTACACAAACCTCATGGGCCAAGTATTTAACATACTGACAGTTAGGCTGACAGTTCTATACCCTTCAACATTGCTGTTGCACATTATCAAATAGCTTCAGCTTCTTGGACAGACAAGTGGAGCGGGCGGGGGGAGGGGGGGGGGGAGGAGGAGGGGGGAAGGGGGGGAGGTGGTGATGGGTCATTGGCAGGAACAGTTGTCAGTACACGCATGGAGCAATTTGAAACACAAAGTACTGTACTGTTGGAAGTTGATTCTTCAAGAGAGACTGTGAAATCAGAGGATTTCAAAAGGTTCAACGGTACTTTCAGTTTAGTTCCAGCGTGGAAACAGGCCCTTCGGCCCACCGAGTCCACACCGACCAGCGATCCCCGCACGCTAACACTATTCCGCGCACACTGGGGACAATTTACACTTTTACCATGTCAAATTAACCTACAAACCTGTACGTCTTTGGAGTGTGGGAGGAAACCGAAGATCTCGGAGAAAACCCACGCGGGTCACGGGGAGAACGTACAAACTCCGTACAGACGGCACCCGTAGTTAGGAACAAACCCGGCACTGCAAGCGCTGTAAGGCAGCAACTCTACCGCTGCACCACCGTGCCACCCCTAATCTTATGGTCACATGTGTAAACGCACAATGTAAGCCTTTTCTTTCACATACAGTCCAGTACAGTATTACCATACCTAACTATGCACATCCCCGATTAGCAAAGTGTACAGGAATAGTCCGCTGAGCCCACAAGCAAGAGGCGCCATTTTGGAACCATTTTCAAAATCCAGTCCCCAGCTCTCAGTGTAATGAGCATTGCTTCTCCCTCTGCCGCCAACTTGAATCTCTCCTTCGTCCTTCGTCAGATATCCATGTCCACCAGAGATGGGCGGCACGGTGGCGCTGCAGTAGAGTTGCTGCCTCACAGCGCCAGAGACCCGGGTTTGGTCCTGACTATGGGTGCTGTCTGTACGGAGTTTGTACGTTCTCCCCATTTACAGATACAACGTGCCCTTTGGCCCACCGAGTCCGCACCGACCAGCGATCCCTGCGCATTAACACTATCCTACACACACTAGGGACATTATCCGACACACACTAATGTTCTCCCAACCTCCAAAGATGTACAGGTTTGTAGGTTATTTGGCTCGGTCTAATTGTAAAATTATGTAGTGTGCAGAAAAGGATTTTGGGTCGAGACCCTTCTTCTTCAGGTCTAAAGAAGGGTCTCGACCCGGAACGTCACCCATTCCTTCTCTCCAGAGATGCCGCTTGTCCCGCTGAGTAACTCCAGCATTTTGCGTCTACCTTCGGTGTAAACCAGCATCTGCAGTTCCTTCCTAACAATTATCTCAAATTACCTCTCCAATTATCCCAAGTGTGTGTGGGATAACGTCAGTGTGCGGAGATCACTGGTCGACGCGGACTCAGGCTGAGGGGCCTTTTTCCACACTGTATCTCTAAACTAGACTAAGATGCTGCCTGACGATCGGCGAGTTACTCCAGCACTTTGTGTTTTGTTCAGGATTCCGGCATCTGCAGTTACTCCCGCCTCCATCTCTCCCTGCAGTCAAGTCTAGCGATGGGACAAAGCGAAGCGGTGGTGTGGGATAGTGAGGGGGATGCAGAGAAACTTCACAGGGATGGAAACAGGTCAAGTGCATGTGCAAGGATATAACAGATGGAATATAATGCAGAAAATATGTGATGTCGCTTACTCGGGTGGAAGAAAATAGAAAGGAAGAGTACATTGTTTAAATTGTGCAGAGACTGGAAGTGGTCGGTTTCAGAGGGATCTAGGTGTCATAAAAAATGAATTACTGCAAGTTAACATGTGAGCGTGGTGGGCAATTGGGAAAGCACATGGTAGGTTGGCCACTAGTGCAATAGCACTCGAATTCAAGAGCAGAAACATCTTGAACTGATTATAAAGGGCCCTATGGGACAACATCTATGTTATAATGTACCGGCCCAGTCTATTTGCATCAGGAAGGATATCCCTTGAATGAAGGGAGCACTGCAAAGATTCATCATAATGATTCCTGAGATGGCATGTTTGTGGAACGAGAGCTTAAACAACCCGGG
This sequence comes from Rhinoraja longicauda, assembly GCF_053455715.1. Lineage (NCBI taxonomy): Eukaryota > Metazoa > Chordata > Chondrichthyes > Rajiformes > Arhynchobatidae > Rhinoraja > Rhinoraja longicauda. Next base: position 73,637,010 of record NC_135958.1, read on the forward strand.
CCTATGCTCGCCTGAGTTTAGATGATTGAGTGGTGATCTTATTGAAACGTACAAAGGGCTCGATGGAGTAGAAGCAGGGGCGATGTTTCCCCTGGTTAGCATGTCTTGGGCGTCACAGTCTTCAAGTAAGAGGTCGCCCTTTCAGAACCAGGACGCGAATATTAGTTTGTCCTATCCAGCACCCTATTTACAGGGCACAGTGGTAGGGTTAATCTAGCTCTGAGGGCTAAAGGAATCGAGGGATAAGGGGAAAAAGCAGGAGTGGGGTACTGATTTTAGATGATCAGCCATGATCATATTGAACGGAGGTGCTGGATTGAAGGGCCAAATGGTCTACTCCTGCACCTATGTTTCCATGTTACAGCACCAGAGACCCGGGTTCGATCCTGACTACAGACGATGTTGTACGGAGTTTGTCCGTTCCCTCTGGCAGCTCCGGTTTCTTCCCGCACTCCAAAGATATACAGGTTTGTAGGTTAATTGGCTTGGTATCATTGTAAATTGTCCCTCGTGTGTGTGTGTGTGTGTAGGATAGCGCTGGTGTGCGGGCATCATTGGGCAGCACGGACTCGGTGGGCTGAAGGGCCTGTTTCCCCTGTTGTCTCCGCTGAAATTTGTGACAGCAATATTAAAAAAACCATGAGGAAATATGAGAAATTAAGGAGAAATCGAGAGAGAGGGATCAGAAGAAACACACTGGAAGAAGCAAGTATCATTTGTAAGAAAAGTCGGGATAAAAACTGCAGATGCTGGTTTTAAATCGAAGGTAGACACAAAATGCTGGAGTAACTCAGCGGGTCAGGCAACATCTCTGGAGAGAAGGAATGGGTGACTTTTCAGGAACGACATCCATTCCTTCTCTCCCGAGATGCTGCCTGACCCGCTGAGTTACTCCAGCATTTTGTGTCTACCTGCGTATCATTTTTAAAAGAGTAAAAATACTTATTTCACGCAAGATGGATCTTTAGCATGACGGAATTTCTAGATGGAGATTAAAAATAGCAAAGCTATTTACAGGCCAATTATGTCATTTTTACCAAAGAGAGGGACGTTGGGAAATAGGTGATGTGAAAGAGTGGGTTGGGGGCCCCACAAACCCGTCGTTGAGACGTTGAGAACAGTGGACCATTTGTGGAAGACTAACTACTTGTGACTTAGAACAGAGATCAAGGGAACCTTCTTCAAGGATGAAAGTTGAAGTGGTCTTGATCCCTGGGGCTACAGAACTGCGAGCTCTTTAAGAACCTTCTGCAAAGCCAAGTACAGCCCAGTGCATTCCTGATCAGCAAAACTGATAAGCATATTGTACCGACATTTACATTTCTGACTGAAAATTGGAAACTTGAAGTCGGAACAAAGGAGCAGCCACTCAATGCCTTGAGCAAGTTACACTGAGAGATTATGGTTGGTCCTTAACCTTTAGACTTTAGAGATGCAGCCCTTCGGCCCACCGAGTCCGTGCTGACCAGCGATCGCCCCACACACTAGCACTATCCCACGCACCAGGGACAACTTAACATTTTTACCGAAGCCAATTAAATTACATACCTTCTCGTCTGGAGTACTGTGTGCAGTTTTGGTCTCCAAATTTGAGGAAGGATATTCTTGCTATTGAGGGCGTGCAGCGTAGGTTTACTTGGTTAATTCCCGGCATGGCGGGACTGTCATATGTTGAAAGACTGGAGCGACTAGGCTTGTATACATTGGAATTTAGAAGGATGAGAGGGGATCTTATCGCAACGTATAAGATTATTAAGGGGTTGGACACGTTAGAGGCAGGAAACATGTTCCCAATGTTGTTGGGGTCTAGAACAAGGGGCCACAGTTTAAGAATAAGGGGTAGGCCATTTAGAACTGAGATGAGGAAAAACTTTTTCAGTCAGAGAGTTGTGAATCTGTGGAATTCTCTGCCTCAGAAGGCAGTGGAGGCCAATACTCTGAATGCATTCAAGAGAGAGCTGGATAGAGCTCTTAAGGATAGCGGAGTCAGGTGGTATGGGGAGAAGGCAGGAACGGGGTACTGATTAAGAATGATCAGCCATGATCACATTGAATGGCGGTGCTGGCTCGAAGGGCCAAATGGCCTCCTCCTGCACCTATTGTCTATTGTCTATTGTCTTTGGAGGGTGGGAGGAAACCGGAGCACCTGGGAGAAAACCCATGCGGTCACGGGGAGAACGTGCAAACTCCATATAAATGGCACCCGTAGTCAGGATCGAACCCGTGTTTCTGGTGGTATAAGGCAACAACTCTACCGCTGTGCCATTGTGCTGCCCAATTCCATATAGCCAGCCTTCTCCTTCAATTTAAAATTAATATTTGAAATGCCATCAAGTGGCATTTGTCAAAGAGGCTCCTAGCTTCCAACCACCCACTTTGTAGAGATGAATCGCTGCTAGAAGATGTAAAGGTGAAATGCTTAGACTATGCCTCTCAGTCTAAATATTAGCTCGCAAAGAGAGGAAGTAATCTTTCCATTTACTCTTTCAGTTTCCATTAACATTGTTGAAATCACACCTTGGCTTCTCATCTTCCAGGGGAAGCAATCTCAGATTGTGTGACTGGGTCTTGTTAGTTGATTAACGCAAGTTAGCAAGCAGTTCAATTTATAACGCATTGAACACAGAACGTGGAAAAGTCCAGCACAAGAACAAGGTATTTGGCCCACAATGTCCGTGATGAACATGATGTCAAGACAAACGAATCCCATCTGCCTGCATGTGGCCCTCCTCCCTTCATTCCATGCTTATCCATGGGCCTATGTAAAAGCCTCTGGAAACATCACAGTGGTATCTGTCTCCACCACCATTTGGCACATTGGCGCAGCGGTAGAGTTGCTGCCTCACAGCGCCTACAGTGCCAGAGACCCTGGTTTGAACTTGGCAGTGGGCGCTTGTCTGTACGTAGTTTGTACCTTCCCCTCGTGACCCCGTGAGTTTTCTCCGAGATCTTTGGCTTCCTCCCGCTCCAAAGCCGTGCAGATTTGTAGGTTATTTGGCTTGGAAGAAAATTGTAAAAGTTGTCCAGGCTAGATGCAGGAAGATTGTTCCCGATGTTGGGAAAGTCCAGAACAAGGGGTAACAGTTTAAGGATAAGGGGGAAGTCTTTTAGGACCGAGTTGAGAAAGTTTTTTTTCACACAGAGTGGTGAATCTGTGGAATTCTCTGCCACAGATGGTAGTGGAGGCCAGTTCATTGGCTATATTTAAGATGGAGTTAGATGTGGCCCTTGTGGCTAAAGGGATCAGGGGGGTATGGAGAGAAGGCAGGTACGGGATACCAAGTTGGATGATCAGCCATGATCATATTGAATGGCGGTGCAGGCTCGAAGGGCCGAATGGCCTACTCCTGCACCTATTTTCTATGTTTCTATAGTGTAGGATAAGGTTAATGTGCTGGGATCGTGAGAAAACCCACGCAGGTCACGGGGTAAACGTACAAACTCTGTACGGACAGCACCCGTAGTCAGGATCGAACCTGGGTCTCTGGCGCTGTGAGGCAGCAACTCTACCGCTGCGCCACCGTGCTTTAACTTCTTTGTACTTCAGGTGCTCCAACCAAAATATCGGACCGTTTTCCCTTGCATCTTGGCCTACTTTCCTGTACTCAATAATCTTTCAAACTTACTTTCGTCTGCGAGCTATTATTAGCACGGTTACTTGGTACCTGCGCTATTTCAGCGCAGTCGTTAAATAATTATTTTAAACAGCTTTACGACTGCATTAATGAAAGGAAATTTAATGCAAATGCATCAATCTTTGTACTAAAAATATTTCAGAACAAAAATAAACCTTGTTATAGGTGACTGGACAAGAGAGAAAACTTATTTTTGTTACATTTTGGAATGTCAATGTTTCTGACAAGGTCAGAATATGTCACACATCTCTGAAGACTGCCTTTGAAAAGATAGTAGTCAGTTTCCTTGTGGAAATTGGTATCTCAAAGTGCTATTCTGTTTAGTTTAGTTTAGTTTAGTTTAGTTTAGTTTAGTTTAGTTTAGTTTAGTTTAGTTTAGTTTAGTTTAGCTTAGTTTAGTTTAGTTGAGTTTAGTTTAGCTTAGTTTAGTTTAGTTTAGTTTAGTTTAGTTTAGTTTAGTGATAAAGTGCTAAATCAGGCCCCCCAGCCCACCGAGTCCGCACCGACCAGCGATCCTTACACACACACTAGGGACAATTTTACATTTATACCAAGCCAATTAACCTACAAACCCATACGTCTTTGGAGTGCGGAAGAAAACCAAAGATCTCGGAGAAAACCCACGCAGGTCACGGGGAGATCGTACAAACTCCGTACAGGCAAGCACCTGAAGACAGGATCAAAGCCGGTCGCTGGCGCTGTAAGGTAGTGGCTCTACCGCTACGCCACCGTGCCGCCCTGTTAAAATTCTGTACAGACAGCATACGTAGTCAGGATCAAACCCGGGTCTATGGAGATATAAGGCAGCAACTCTACCACAGTGCCACTCTGAGTCATGGAGTCATACAGCACAGAAACAGGCCGTTTAGCCCAACTTGTCCATGCCAACTAAGATGCCCTATCTACACTAGTCCCACCTGCCCGTGTTTGAACTATATCCATCTTCCATAGATTGCAACAGAATGAACCGCAGAGCTGATTACATTTCATGTTTAATGTAATTGACCAGTGAGGTTTGCCAAGGTGCAGCAAATAAAATATCCATCAATCCCTAGAATCCTTTGAAAGAGTAGGTGTTCATCCTACAACACACCTTAACAATATAACATTCATTATCAAGTGAGAATGCATGCATTATTCCTTTTTTTTCCTTTAATAGCAAAGTCTATACTGTTCACATTTGCACATCTCAGCATGTTGGGAAGAAGTTTAGTTTAGTTTAGAGATACAGCGTGGAAACAGGCCCTTCGGCCCACCGAGTCCACACCGACCATCGATCAACCATATGCACTAGTTTTATATTCGCCCATTTTCTCATCTTTCTTGTCGTGTGTATCGAGACACACGATGGCACGGTGGCACGGCGGTAGAGTTGCTGCCTTACAACACCAGAGACCCTGGTTCGATCCTGACTCTGGTTGCTGTCTGTACGGAATTTGTGCGTTCTCCCCGTGACCTGCGTGGGTTTTCTCCGGGTGCTCCGGTTTCCTCCCACACTCCAGAGACGTACAGGTTTGTAGGCTAATTGGCTTGGTAAAATTGTAATTTGTTCCCAGTCTGTGTAAGAAAGCGGACTCGGTGGGCCGAAGGGCCTGTTTCCGCAGTGTATCTCTGAACTAAACTGAACTGACCGAGGCCAGGATCGAACCTGTCTCTCCAGCACTGTGAGGCAGCGACTCTCCTCACTGACCCACTGTTCCGCCCCAAATAAGTTAAATATATTGAGAAACACCCAATAATTTAATGTTTCAACCTTACAAAAGCACAAATTAGTTTGGGATTAGCGTGCTATATAAATGCAATTTATTAATACGTTCTTAATAACATTGGTAGGTTTTGATGTCCCAAACATTGAGATGACCTAAAGGTATAGCTAGTATATTTTCACTTTAAAAAAAAAAATCTTCATCGCAACTAAGAAATGAAATTACAATCAGGCGTCTTTGTTAAACTTGCAGAAATTGGCAAATAAAGATCTTTTTTATCTGAGGTTTGATCTGATGGAGTTTTGTGCTCCTTTAATGGCATTTCCATTGGGACCAGGGAACATTTTTATAACGAAGGTTTTGTTTGAAGGTAGTCTGCACTAACGATGCTTCATTAGAGGCAGCTTTGCAAAGATGCAGAGCAAATAAAATCAATTCAAGAGAACGTCAAAAGTACAGAGGTTATCGCTAACAAGAGCACATTTATTTTTATTCTACGAAGGTGAGAATATCATTGAATATATTGGAACAATATTAATCAACGGTAATCTAAATTAATGGACTGTGGGCAAATAGCCAAGGCTCGCAAAGAAAACTTTGGTTGACTCCCCTGTCATGATAGTGGTTTGGATCCATTCCAGAGTACATAAATGGAAAAGAATCTACTGATTCATAAAGGATTTGACCACAAGAGGCCCCATCGTCCACCTCATCCTTTTCCTGTCATTCCTGCACCATTTGGCATCCACTGAAGCCTAATTGGAACACATTGCAACGGCTGGACACCTTTTAACTTAGTTTAGAGACACAGCGTGGAAACGGGCCCTTCGGCCCACCGAGCCCGCGCCGACCGGCGATCCCCGCGCACCGACACTATCCTACACACACTGGGGACAATTAACAATTTTACCGAGCCAATAAGCCGAAAAAACCCGCACGTCTTTGGAGTTTGCGAGGAAGCCGAAGATCTCGGAGAAAACCCGAGAACATATAAATTCCATGCAGACAAGCGCCCGCGGTCGGGATCGAACGCGGGTCTCTGGCACTGTAAGGCAGCGACTCTACCGCTGCGCCACCGTGCCGCAGTGGCAGTTTATTAACCCTTTGCAGCTACTGCACTTTTGGCTCATCAAAGCAACACAGGGCTATAATGGTTTTACTTTCTTTGCAGCATGTGCATTCTGTTATAACCTGTGAAGACACACATCGTTGCATTCTCACTTTCCCTCGTGCTTACGGTGAGAATGCAAGAAGGGCTTGCCCCTCGATGTCGATGTTGGAAATCTCCATCCCACTTTTAATCTACTTTAGTAATATTAAATGCAGAGTGATCATTTTCAGGCCGAGAATGAGATAGACAGATTCTTGATTAGTACGGGTGACAGGGGTTATGGGGCGAAGGCAGGAGAATGGGGTTAGGAGGGAGAGACAGATCGGCCATGATTGAATGGCGGAATAGGCTTGATGGGCCGAATGGCCTAATTCTGCTCCTATCACTTATGACCTTATGACCTTAGGCTACCAGAATAATTCCACATTCAAGGAGGGATATTTAGTTTAGTTTAGTTTCGTTCAGAGATACTGCGTGGAAACAGGCCCTTCGGCCCACCGAGCCCGTGCCGACCAGCGGTCCCCGCACATTCAGGCTATCCTACACACACTAGGGACAATTTACATTTATACCAAGCCAGTTAACCTACAATTACCCGTACGTCTTTGGGGTGTGGGAGGAAACTAAAGGTCTCGTGGAAAACCCACGCAGGTCATGGGGAGAATGTACTAACTCCGTACAGACAGCACCCGTAGTCAGGATCGAACCCGGGTCTCTGGCGCAGTGAGGCAGCAACTCCACTGAGCTGCCCTGCCTTGGATATCTTTGGCAATATTTCTTTCAGTCCACAGGAATGGGGATATTTTAAAAAAACTCCCTTATTACACTTGAAAATAGCTTTAGGAAATCTTTTATGTCCATCTAAGAAATAAAACTCAGTTTATCATCTTCTGTGACGACTAGCATCTACGACAGAGTGCTACCCTTCAGTACATCTTGGAAGTGACAATGGAGATTTTTATCGCTCAAGTCACTATGGGACTTGGTACATCACCTTCCAACACATGGTGGAATGCCTTCAACTGTGCTGCAGTAGAAATGACCATGTTAACTCAGAGCTGATGGTAACTTCTTACCTGCACCAACACCATTGTCAAGTTTGCAGATGACACAACGGTGATCGGGCTGATCACCAACGGGGATGAAACAAACTATAGAGCGGAGGTGCAGAACCTGGCGGACTGGTGCTCGGATAACAACCTGTCCCTAAATCCCACCAAGACCAAGGAGCTGATCATCAACTTTCGTAGGTCACATAACGGGGAATATGCCCCGATCTCTATCAACGGGGACAGTGTGGAGAGAGTGTCCAGCTTCAAGTTTCTGGGCACTCACATTTCAGAGGACCTAACATGGTCCAATAACACTGCTGCGCTGGTCAAGAAGGCACAACAAAGACTGTTCTACTTAAGAACACTGAAAAAGTCTGGTCTACCCCAACAGCTGCTGACGACCTTCTACCGCTGCACCATCGAGAGCATCCTAACGCATGGCATCCCTGTGTGGTACCTCAGCTGCACGGAGGCAGAAAGGAAAGCTCTACAGCGGGTAGTCCATAGAGCCCAGAGGGCCATCGGAACACAGCTACCAGACTTGGAGGGCATCTACAACACACGATGCCTCAGAAAAGCCACCAGCATCCACAAAGACACTTCACACCCCTGCAACAGTCTGTTCGAACTCCTTCCATCGGGCAGACGATACAAGGCCTTCTATGCCCGCACCTCCAGACTCAGGAACAGCTTCATCCCCAGGGCCATAGCTGCTATGAACCGGTCCTGCTGAGCCGGATGGCCACAACGCATAGATCAACTTGCACTTTACCCTGTCCAAAACTGTTACAACTGTTTCGTTTCGTTGGGTTGCTGCTGTCTAAATTACCTAAATTATTGCATCGTATGGGAGGCGCATTCCCAATCTCGTTGTACCCCTGGGTACAATGACAATAAAGATATATTGTATTGTATTGTGATCCCTCACAAAACCAGTCTTAAAATGTAATTGTGATTTAAAATGAAGAGGCATTGATCAGGGAACAATATTAATTTTCCAAAAAAGCATGGTAGGAAGATGACTTTGTCAAGGTTTTTACGGAAGCCTACATAAACATAAATGTAAGTAGTTTAGTTTACTTTAGTTTAGATACAGCGCAGAAACAGGCCCTTCAGCCCACCGAGTCCGCACCGACCAGTGAGCCCTGCACACTAACACTGTTCTACACACACTAGGGAGAATTTACACTTATACCAAGCCAATTAACCGACAAACCTGTCACATTTTTTGGAGTGTGGGAGGAAACCGAAGGTCTCAGAGAAAACCCACGCAGGTCACGGGGAGAACGTACAAACTCCGTAAAGACGGCACCCGCAGTCGGAATCGAACCTGAGCCGCCGGTGCTGCAAGCGCTGTAAGGCAGCAACTCTACCGCTGCTCCAAGTATTTGAACACAATTCCAACACATCGCTCAATCTTTAGGCCAGTTAATTTCGAGTGCCTGTCAAAATGAAAAGCTAGCCGCAACAAGAGTTCCTGAAATATAGGGGGGTTGCCCACAAGTCTTTAAAATGAAGTGGAAGGTTATAAATATAAATCAATAAACGTTTGAATTATTGCCTATTATAATTGAAGAGCTGCAATAGAAAGAACGATCCTGAGAGGAATAGATGAATGGAGAGTTTATACCAAGTTTAGAGGAATCAAGAGGCAGAGGACATAGTGATCTTAGACCCTGCAATCACACAGCCCTTTTGATTTCTCTAATTTCAAATAACCCTTGCTATTCCCTCTCTCTCCGTCCCTCCCCATCCTAATTCTCACACTAGTTTCACTGTCCTCCTGATTATGTTTTGCTGATTGTATGCCTCAGATGACAATGAACCATTCTACATCTTCCTTGATCAACGTCCGCTTTGATCTGTCGTCTTCACACCTTACCCTTCCATATCTCCGTGTGCCTCCCTCTCACCTGACCCTCGGTCTGAAGAAAGGTCTCGACCCGAAACGTCATCCGTTCCTTTTCTTCAGAGATGCTGCCTGTCCCACCGAGTTACTCTAGCATTTTGTGTCAACCTTTTATTGCACTCAAGTCAAGTCAAGTCAAGTCAAATTTATTTGTCACATACACATACTCGATGTGCAGTGAAATGAAAGTGGCAATGCCTGTGGGTTGTGCACAAAAAGAATTACAGTTACAGCATATAAATAAAGTTAATAAGTTACTAAACATAGCACAAAAAGTGTCGACAAAAATTTAGTCTCTGGGGTTATAAAAGTTGACAGTCCTGATGGCCTGTGGGAAGAAGCTCCGTCTCATCCTCTCCGTTTTCACAGTGTGACAGCGGAGGCGTTTGCCTGATCGTAGCATCTGGAACAGTCCGTTGCTGGGGTGGTAGGGGTCCCTCATGATCTTGCTTGCTCTGGATCTGCACCTCCTGATGTATAGGTCCTGCAGGGGGACGAGTGTAGTTCCCATGGTGCGTTCTGCCGAACGCACTACTCTCTGCAGGGCCATCCTGTCCTGGGCAGAGCTGTTCCCAAACCAGACTGTAATGTTGCCGGACAGGATGCTCTCTACAGCCCCAGAGTAGAAGCAATGAAGGATCCTCAGCGACACTCTGAATTTCCTCAGTTGTCTAAGGTGGTAAAGGCGCTGCTTAGCCTTACCCACCAGTGCGGCAATGTGCGTTGCCCACGTCAGATCCTCTGCGATGCGGACTCCCAAGTAATTGAAACACTGGTCTAGAACTGAAGAATGAATCAATGAACTGTTTGCGCCCTCACCAAAAGTTAACTTTCATTTGTGTGACTGTTAAAGGGGTCAATTTATGGAATAGTTGCAACAATGAATTAAAAGAGTGTAGTAATATGTGTAAATTCAAGAAAATGTTCACAAACATTATACTTGAAAGATACAAAATATGTGATCAGCACTGAGAAATGACTAACGTGACAGAAATGATGGTTCTCGATTATATTTGTGTTTCTCTCCATGTTTTGTTTATCTGCTTCTGACTTATGAGGTTGTGTTTTTCTATTATATTTTGTTTTATTGTTTTGTTTCACTGCTATTTTGGCTAGTTAGGATAATGCTTTGTTAAGTATTGAGGGTAGGCACAATAAGCTTTGGCTTCTGCCAACACCCTTCTTTCGGTCAGAGAATATCATGCGTGATTAGATTTAGATTTAGATTTAGAGATACAGCGCGGAAGCAGGCCCTTCGGCCCACCGAGTCCGCGCCGCCCAGCGATCCCCGCACATTTACACTATCCTACACACACTAGGGACAATTTTTTACATTTACGCAGTCAATTAACCTACATACCTGTACGTCTTTGGAGTGTGGGAGGAAACCGAAGATCTCGGAGAAAACCCACGCAGGTCACGGGGAGAACGTACAAACTCCGTACAGACGGCGCCCGTAGTCAGGATCGAACCTGAGTCTCCGGCGCTGCATTCGCTGTAAGGCAGCAACTCTACCGCTGCGCCACCGTGCTGTTTTATTTTTTATATAATTATTTTGTACTATTTAACTCTCACAATTGTATGGTCAATCTGTTGTATTGTATTGGCCGGGAAAATAAATAAATAAATAAATAAATAAATAGATTGAGATAGATAAATATATAAATAAACTTTTTTTTTTTTTTTTTCAGGTTCAAGGACTAGAGATTTGGTGGTGAGGACTCAGTGCAATACGATACGATACGATACGATACAATATGATACAGGTTTATTTATCCCAGGAGGAAAATTGATCTAGTAACAGTCATAAAACACATAAAACACATCAAACACATCACAAAGACAGCCTTCTTCCACCTCAAAAACATTGCCCGTCTCCGTCCATGCCTCTCCTCCACAGCTGCAGAAACCCTCATCCACGCCTTCATCACCTCCCGTCTGGACTACTGCAACAGCCTCCTCTATGGCGCACCCTCAAAAATCATCAGTAAACTTCAATACATTCAAAACTCCGCTGCCCGTCTACTCACCCACACCCCGATCCGTGACCATATCACCCCCGTCCTTTACAAACTCCACTGGCTCCCCATCCCCCAGAGAATCCAGTACAAAATCCTCCTCATGACCTACAAAGCCCTCCATAACCTGGCCCCATCCCACCTGACCGACCTCCTCCACAGGCACACTCCCACCTGCACCCTCCGCTCTGCTGCTGCCAATCTCCTATCCCCCCACATCCGGACCAAACTCAGATCCTGGGGGGACAGGGCTTTCTCCATCGCTGCTCCCACCCTATGGAACTCACTACCTCAAACCGTCAGAGACTCCTCCACACTCACCACATTCAAAACATCGCTGAAGTCTCACCTGTTCAGTACTGCCTTCAACCACTGAAGGTCACCTCACCTTCTGTCTGCTTTCTCTGTTCATTTATTTATTTACTTATTTATCTATTTATTCATTTCCCTATGTTCTCAAAATCTCTGTAAAGCGTCTTTGAGTATATGAAAAGCGCTATATAAATAAAATGCATTATTATTATTATTATTATTAAGTATTGAGGGTAGGCACAATAAGCTTTGGCTTCTGCCAACACCCTTCTTTCGGTCAGAGAATATCATGTGTGATTAGATTTAGATTTAGATTTAGAGATACAGCGCGGAAACAGGCCCTTCGGCCCACCGAGTCCGCGCCGCCCAGCGATCCCCGCACATTTACACTATCCTACACACACTAGGGACAATTTTTACATTTACGCAGTCAATTAACCTACATACCTGTACGTCTTTGGAGTGTGGGAGGAAACCGAAGATCTCGGAGAAAACCCACGCAGGTCACGGAGAGAACGTACAAACTCCGTACAGACGGCGCCCGTAGTCAGGATCGAACCTGAGTCTCCGGCGCTGCATTCGCTGTAAGGCAGCAACTCTACCGCTGCGCCACCGTGCTGTTTTATTTTTTATATAATTATTTTGTACTATTTAACTCTCACAATTGTATGGTCAATCTGTTGTATTGTATTGGCCGGGAAAATAAATAAATAAATAAATAAATAGATTGAGATAGATAAATATATAAATAAACTTTTTTTTTCTTCACCCTCCGCTCTGCTGCTGCCAATCTCCTATCCCCCCACATCCGGACCAAACTCAGATCCTGGGGGGACAGGGCTTTCTCCATCGCTGCTCCCACCCTATGGAACTCACTACCTCAAACCGTCAGAGACTCCTCCACACTCACCACATTCAAAACATCACTGAAGTCTCACCTATTCAGTACTGCCTTCAACCACTGAAGGTCACCTCACCTTCTGTCTCCTTTCTCTGTTCGTTTACTTATTTATCTATTTATTCACTTCCCTATGTTCTCTAAATCCCTGTAAAGCGTCTTTGAGTATATGAAAAGCGCTATATAAATGTAATGTATTATTATTATTATTATTATAAAACACAAGATACATGGAACATGAAATAAAATTGACCAGTGGAAAGGATTGGGAATGTGCAAAGATTTGGGGAGGTTTGGTAGGGTTGGGGGGTGGGGGGGTGGGGGGGTGGGGGGGTGGGAGGGAGGGGGTCAGTCTACCCCACGACAGAAGGGGGAGGGGTTGTGCAGTTTGATAGGCACCGGGAAGAAGGATCTCCTATGGCGTTCTGTGCTGCATCTGTTGCTGAAGGTGCTCCTCGGGTTGACCAGCGTGTCACGGGGGGGGGGGGGGGGGTGTGAAACACAGAAACATAGAAAATAGGTGCAGGAGTAGGCCATTCGGCCCTTCGAGCCTGCACCGCCATTCAATATGATCATGGCTGATCATCCAACTCAGTATCCCGTACCTGCCTTCTCTCCATACCCCCGATCCCTTTAGCCACAAGGGCCACATCTAACTCCCTCTTAAATATAGCCAATGAACTGGCCTCAACTACCTTCTGTGGCAGAGAATTCCACAGATTCACCACTCTCTGTGTGAAAAAAAACTTTCTCATCTCGGTCCTAAAAGACTTCCCCCATATCCTTAAACTGTGTCTGTATTGTCCAGGATGCTCTGCAGTTTTTGAGGAGCATCCTCCCCTCCAAGACCACCTCCCATCTGAGAGGCCCTCTGAGGGGGCGCTGTGAACTGTTTATGTATGTGCTGTTATGTTTGTGTGCCATTGTATGTTCGTTCTTAGTACCGGAACTGATGTACAGCACTTTGGTCAACGTGGGTTGTTTTTAAATGTGCTATACAAATAAAATTGACTTGACTTGACTTGACTCCCCTGAATCCAACTCCACCCCCCAGGATGGAGCCAACCTTCCTGATGAGGGCACTGTCCTGATGAGTACCAGTTACCCATGGACAGCTAAAGGAGGGCTTTGAATATCGTCTTCACTCTCACCCCAAGAACATTTTATACAAACCTTACCTTTTCTTTAGATAGACACATAAGGCTGGAGTAACTCAGCGGGTCAGACAGTGTCTCTGGAGTAAAGGAATAGGTGACGTTTCGGGTCGAGACCCTTCTGCAGACGACGTGAATAACTTGAGTATTCTTTACTCAATTTCTAAGGGAATGATTCCGTTTATTGTCAATGTTCCAAACAGTTGAGGAACAGCTGCACGGTTCTTAACCTGAAACCTCTTTAGTGGGTTCGATTTAAATTACTCCTTTAGCCCACAGGTAATTACATTAATTGTTAACTCCCTGTACACAACAGGCTCTGGCAATGTCTTTGTCAGCTGTCTTCCTACACAAAGACATTATCTGGCAATTGTGTTCAATGAGCAATGAGTACTCTTCCATTAATGCTGCTAGATTGTCGATTGTACGAGTGCGTCATGTGTAGATCGGATGGAGCATGTCCGCTTGAGTTGCAGCCTCACAGCGCCAGAGACCCAGGGTTCGACCCTGGCTACGATTGCTGTCTGTACGGAGTTTGCACGCTTTCCCCGTGACCTGCGTGGGTTTTCTCCGGCTTCCCCGGTTTCTTCCCACCCTCCAAAGACGTACAGAGTTTGTGAGTTAGTCGGCTTGTGTAAATTGGCCCTAGTGTGTGGTGTAGGAAAGAGCTAGTTTAAGGGGTGATCGCTGGTCGGCGTGGGCGAGGTGGGCCGAAGGGCCTGTTTCCGCGCTGTATCGCCAAGTTAAACACTGCATTGGTGGTAAAACATTGTGGGACTTCCTGAAAAAAAATATTGGAAAGTGCAAACCTTTCCTTACTTATTCCATACAATTTTAGCAGTGGATACATTGTAAGTGCGCTGTTTGAACGCACGAATTAATCACTGCCTCCGTTAAAATATAGGAATAAAAAGCCATGTTTATTTTTATTGTTTTAACATATTTTAATATTCATAGAATCACTGAACCAGACTGCATGGAAACAGGCCCTTCTATAAACTGGGTAGAAAGGAACTGCAGATGCTGGCTTACACCGATGATAGACACAAAATGCTGGAGTATCTCAGGGGGACAGGCAGCTTCTCTGGATGCCTGATCGAGAGAGTCAAGAGGCAAGAATATTTAATTGTCCCATGAACTGAAAACACAACAATGTTTGTAGTCTGTTTAGAGTCTGTAGTTTCTCTAACAATACAGACTGCATAACAGGTCTGTAAACATCGCTATGAAACCTGTTACATAGAAACATAGAAATATAGAAACATAGAAAATAGGTGCAGGAGGAGGCCATTTGGCCCTTCGAACCAGCTCGCCATTCATTGTGATCATGGCTGATCCTCCGCAATCAGTAACCCGTGCCTGCCTTCTCCCCATATCCCTTGATTCCACTAGCCCCTAGAGCTCTATCTAGCTCTCACTTAAATTCATCCAGTGAATTGGCCTCCACTGCCTTCACAACTCCCTGGGTGAAAAAGTTTCTTCTTACCTCAGTTTTAAATGGCCTCCCCTTTATTCTTAGACTGTGGTCCCTGGTTCTGGACTCCCCCGACATTGGGAGCATTTTTCCTGGATCTAGCTTGTCCAGTCCTTTTATAATTTTATACGTCTCTATAAGATCCCCTCTCATCCTTCTAAACTCCAGTTCAAAGGGAAAAAGTGAACACAAAATTTGTGCACACAATTGTCTTTTTTTTTTTTTGCAAAATTGAGCCATTTACTTTGAATTGTGTGCATTGAATGGGATGCCGGAGGAGGTAGTTGAGGCAGGGACTATCGCAACATTTAGGAAGCAATTAGACAGGTACTTGGATAGAGGATAGACACAAAATGTTGGAGTAACTCAGCGGATCAGACAGCATCTCTGGAAAAAAGGAATGGGTGACCTTCTGGGTTGAGACTCTTCTTCAGACTCTGAAGAAGAGTCTCGACCTGAAACGTCACCTATTCCTTTTCTCCATGGATGCTGTGTGACCCGCTGAGTTACTCCAGCTTTTTGCTTCCATCTTCGGTGTAAACCAGCATCTGCAGTTCCTTCCTGCACAGGTATGTGAATAGGACAGGTTTGGAGGGATATGGGACAAATGCAGGCAGATGGGACGAATGTAGATGGGACATGTTGGTCGGTGTGGGCAAGTTGGGCCGAAGGGCCTGTTTCCACGCTGTACGACTCCATGACTCTAATCAATTGCAGTTATTTTCTGACAACCCACTGCTAAAATTAGAGGGCATTTGTTGCCGCACATGCTGTGAGGTTTGTTGGAGGTGAGGAGATTGATCTTCATGATTTACCCACCACACCTCCATTTACTTTGCCTAGTTCATAAAGAGTATAAAAAAAATGAAATGGTACAAAAGGTGGGAACTTTATAGTTTTACAAAAAAAAATATTGATTTATATCTTGCGAGGCAGATGGAATACAGATGTAACGTAAAATGTGGGAGGCAATGTTATTAAAATAGCTCATGTTTAACTTGAAAAGTGGTCACAGTTCACTAGTTGGTGGAGTGAGTCATGAATGAGGCATATCTTCCACAGAAGGCGACAGCCATCGTTATGTAGGTTTATACACAGATTTTATTAGGAAGCATGGAGGGGCGATATTGTTGTAGCGGCTGAAGAACACCCAAATCACGGCACGGTGGCGCAGCGGTAGAGTTGCTGCCTTACAGCACCAACGACCCTGTTTCGATCCTGACCACGGGTGCTGTCTGCACGGAGTTTGTACGCTCCCCCCGTGACCTGCGTGGGTTTTCTCTGGGTGCTCCGGCTTCCCGCCACACCCCAAAGACGTGCAGGTTTGTAGGTTAATTGGCTTCGATACAATTGTAAAGTTGTCCCTAGTGTGCATCGGATAGTGTCGGTGTGCGGGGATCGCCGGTCAGCACGGACTCGGTGGGCCGAAGGGCCTGTCTACGCACTGCAACTCTAAACTAAACTACCAAACTAAACACAGTAAATAGTTTATAATGTTCACGATGGGATAATGTTAAGAATGGCAGCACCCTGACAGATTCAAACTGATGGTAGAAGATTTCATTGAAGCCTTGAAATAAAATCATTGTTCTGTCTGTCACTTTCCATTCTTAATATAGGGCGAATCAAAGTGCCAAAGGGTGCCAAAGAACATATACAGTTCTGTTGAACAAGTAAATATTATGGCTACCATGTTGGAAAGTAGGTCCTCTCGGCTAGAATTAAAGGTATAGAGTTAATTAAAACACTTGTCCTATGTTCAAGACCTTTAAGTGTAACATAGCTACTGCAAAAATGATTCCAGCAGATTCATCTGAAGGATCTACAAGGAATCTAGAGCCTTTTACTTCAAAAGGCAGGATTTAATCCGGAGTTAATAAACACCAGTCAGAAAGCATGTGATTTTACATAGATTCTTATTGTTCGTCTGAAGAAGGGTCCCGACCCGAAACGTCACCCACCCTTTTTCTCCAGAGCTGCTGCCTGACCGGCTGAGTTACTCCAACATTTTGTGTCTATCGGCATCTGTTGAATCTCTAAAGGACAATGCCTTCTGAATTGATCTCAAGAGGAGTGAGTTCAAAGTACTAGCAGCAGAATTAGGCCATTCGGCCCATCAAGTAAACTCCTCCGTTCAATCATGGCTGATCTATCTTTCCCTCCTCATCCCCAATCTCCTGCCTTCAGGGGGTACGGGGAGAAGGCAAGAACGGGGTACTGATTGAGAATGATCAGCCATGATCACATTGAATGGCGGTGCTGGCTCGAAGGGCCGAATGGCCTCCTCCTGCACCTATTGTCTATTGTCTATAACTCCTGACACCCGTACTAATCAAGAATCTGTCAATCTCTGCCTTAAAAATATCCATTGACGGCCTCCACAGCCGTCTGTGGCAATGAATTCCACAGATTCACCACCCTCTGATTAAATAAATTCCTTTTCATCTCCTCTCTAAAGGCTGTAAAGATTTCTAAAGGAATTATGCTCTGATCATCCATGGGCATACATTCAAGCTGTGTTCCTGATGAGGGTTAAGGGATAAATTTCTTTGTATGCCTGTGGGGACTTTAGGAGCCTCTATCTAGAAGCCTGTGGATTCTCTGGCATTGAATACATTCAAGGTTGAGGGAGGTGGGGGGGGGGGAGGGTTCAGTCTGAAGAAGGGTCTCAAAACCAAAACATCACCCATCCCCCCCCCCCCCTACATCAAAAATCTTCTAACCCACCTCTCTAACTCCAGGTCCCTCAGGTCGGCCGACTTGGGGCTACTCACTATCCCGCGGTCTAGGCTTAAGCTCAGGGGTGACCGCGCTTTTGCGGTTGCAGCTCCTAGACTGTGGAACAGCATCCCTCTCCCCATCAGAACTGCCCCCTCTATCGACTCCTTTAAGTCCAGGCTCAAAACCTATTTCTACTCCCTAGTGTTTGAGGCTCATTGAGGAGGCGCTGTGAACTGTTTTGTATGTGCTGTTATGTTTGCGTGCTACTGTATGTTTCATTTTTTCCTTAGTACCTAATCAGATGTACAGCGCTTTGGTCAACGTGGGTTGTGTTTAAATGTGCTATACAAATAAAATTGACTTGACTTGACTTGACTTCTCTCCAGTCCATCTCCAGATGCTGCCTGTCCCGCTGAGTTACTCCAGCATTTTGTGTCTATCTTCGGTTTAAACCAGCATCTGCAGTTCCTTCTTACGCAGTGGGAACTATAGGCCAGTTAGTCTGACTTCAGCGGTTGGGTAAGATTTTAGAGTCCATTATGAAGGATAAGGTGACGGAATACTTAGAAGTCCATGATAAAATAGTCCAAAGTCAGCATGGTTTTATGAAGGGGAGACCTTTCCTGACGAATCTGCTGGAGTTCCTTGAAGAAGTAAATAGTGGGACGGACAAAGGAGAGTCAGTGGACGTTGTTTATCTAGATTTTCAGAAAGTTTTTGACAAGGTGCCACACGTGAGGCTGCTAAGGAAGATGAGAGCTGGTGGTATCAAAGGGCAGATACTAGCATGGACAGCAGGCTGGCTGGATGGCAGAACCAGAGTGGCAATAAAGGGGGCTTTTTCTGGTTGGCTGTCAGTGACCAGCGGAGTTCCGCAGGGGTCGGTGCTGGGGCTACAACTCTTCACGTTGTATAGTAAATGTCCGTCACTAGTCTCCCTCCCGTTTCTGGACCTCACCATCTCCATCACAGGAGACAGACTAGTGACGGACATTTACTATAAACCCACTGACTCGCACAGCTATCTGGACTACACTTCTTCCCACCCGGTCCCCTGCAAAACGTCTATCCCCTACTCCCAATTCCTCTGTCTACGCCGCATCTGCGCCCGGGATGAGGTGTTTCACACTAGGGCTTCAGAGATGTCCTCGTTCTTCAGGAAACGGGGTTTCCCCTCCTCCATTATAGATGAGGCTCTCACTAGGGTCTCTTCTACATCCCGCAGCTCCGCTCTTGCTCCCCCTACCCCCACTCGCAACAAGGACAGAATCCCCCTCGTTCTCACCTTCCACCCCACCAGCCAGCGGATCCAACAAATCATCCACCAACATTTCCGTCACCTACAACAGGACCCCACCACTGGCCAGATCTTCCCATCCCCTCCCCTCTCTGCGTTCCACAGAGACCGTTCCCTCCGTAACTCTGCAACCGCACGAGATGCAACACCTGTCCCTTTACCTCCCCCCTCAACTCCATCCAAGGACCCAAACAGTCTTTCCAGGTGAGACAAAGGATCACCTGCACCTCCTCCAACCTCATCTATTGCATCCGTTGCTCTAGATGTCAACTTATTTACATCGGCGAAACCAAGCGCAGGCTCGGCGATCGCTTCGCTCAACACCTTCGCTCAGTCCGCCTTAACCAAACTGATCTCCCGGTGACCGAGCACTAGCCCCTAGAGCTCTATCTAGCTCTCACTTAAATTCATCCAGTGAATTGGCCTCCACTGCCTTCTGTGGCAGACTGATCTCCCGGTGGCCGAGCACTTCAACTCCCCCTCCCATTCCCAGTCTGACCTTTCTGTCATAGGCCTCCTCCAGTGCCATAGTGAGTCCCACCGGAAATTGGAGGACCAGCACCTCATATTTCGCCTGGGCAGCTTGCAGCCCAGTGGTATGAACATTGACTTCTCCAACTTTAGATAGTTCCTCTGTCCCTCTCTTCCCCGCCTCCTTCCCAGATCTCCCTCTATCTTCCTGTCTCCACCTATATCCTTCCTTTGCCCCGCCCTCCTGACATCAGTCTGAAGAAGGGTCTCGACCCGAAACGTCACCCATTCCTTCTCTCCTGAGATGCTGCCTGACCTGCTGAGTTACTCCAGCATTTTGTGAATAAATACCTTCGATATGGGGAGAAAGCAGGAACGGGATACTGATTTTGGATGGTCAGCCATGATCATACAAAACTGGGCCTGACAGCTTGCGCCTGTGTTTAAAGAGAGAGGGAGCGAGAGAGCGGGAGAGAGAGAAAGAGAGAGAGAGAGAGAGAAAAAAACGAACTGGGACCAATTCCTGATGGCTGCGTGCCCAGAATCTGTAATGTCCGCTTGAAGTTGTGGCAACGCTTCCTGACACAGCTGTGTACATAGCTTCTTTTACTTGTCTTCCCCTTTGGACTGCAGTCTTAATGTCTCGCTTCCCCTGACGCATCTCGGATGATGACACATCAGAATGATACACGTCCTGCCTAGGCCAAGTGAAATTATCCTGTCTTAAACCAGGCTCCGTCGATCCCAATGGCCTGACTTCCAAACCTTCGCATGAGACATAAAGTCCATTTGAATTTCCTCCGGAGCTTTTGAACGTTGGGCTAGTTCAGTTCAGTTGAGGGATACAGCACGGAAACAGGCCCTTCGGCTCGGTTGACGGTATGACGACGCTGGGCCTCGACCCGCTGGAGTTTAGAAGGAGGGGGGGGGGGGGGACACCTCATTGAAACTTACCGAATAGTGAAAGGCCTGGATAGAGTGGATGTGGAGAGGATGTTTCCACTAGTGCGAGAGTCAAGGACCAGAGGGCACAGCCTCGGAATTAAAGGACGTTCCTCGAGGAAGGAGAAGAGGAGGAATTTCTTCAGCCAGAGGGCGGTGACTCTGTGGAATTCATTGCCACGAGAAGGCTGTGGAGGCCAAGGCAATGGATATTTTAAGGCAGAGATAGATAGATTCTTGATTCGTACGGGTGTCAGGGTTGATGGGGAGAAGGCAGGAGAATGGGGTTCGGAGGGAAAGATAGATCAGCCGTGATTGAAAGGCGGTGTATGCCAAATGGCCTAATTCTGCTCACATCACTTATGGCCTTATGTACTTATCTCCGTACACTAACACCATTCATCCTACACACTGGGGGCAATTTACTGTGGCACTGGCACTCAAAGACCTAGAAAGTCATCACTGCACTCAAAAATTGATGCTTAAACTTAAGAAATAAGGTTTACATGAATTGAATCTCCAGAAGATCAACATAAGTTCACCCCCGCACTCTGTGTTTAACTGTATCTCACATGGAGACTTCATCCACAGTTCGAATGGATATCCAAGTGGGCATGGAACCCAATTCTAGTATCTGATAGGCAAATAAATAACATCAACAAAGTCGCATTTCATATCAAAGATAGACAGAAAATGTTGGAGTAGCTCATCGGGTCAGGCAACAACTCTGGAGAACATGCATCGGTGTCGTTTTTCGGGTCGAGACCCGTTCAGTCTGAAGAAGCACCATCTATCCATGTTCTCCGGAGATGCTGTCTGACCCGCTGAGTTACTCCGGCATTTTACATAGATACATAGACAATAGGTGCAGGAGTAGGCCATTCGGCCCTTCGAGCCAGCACCGCCATTCAATGTGATCATGGCCGATCACCCACAATCAGTACCCCTTCCCTGCCTTCTCCCCATACCCCTTGATTCCACTAGCCCTAAGAGCTCTATCGAACTCTCTTTTGAATGCATCCAGTGAACCGACCTTCGCTGCCTTCTGAGGCAGAGAATTCCACAAATTCACTACTCTCTGTGTGAAAAAGTTTTTCCTCATCTCAGTTCTAAATGGCCTAACGTTTATTCTTAAATGTGGCCCCTGGTTCTGGACTCCCTCAACATCGGGAACATGTTTCCTGCATCTAGCGTGTCCGATCCCTTAATAATTTTATATGTTTCTATAAGATCACCTCTCATACAAGCCCAGTCGCTCCATTCTTTCATCCCATGACAGTCCCGCCAAACCCGGGACTTAACCTGGCGAACCTACGCTGCACTCCCTCAAGAGCAAGAGTGTCCTTCCTCAAATTAGTTTCCTGCTTATTGCATTATCAGTTTATATTGTTTAGTTATTACAGTACATTGATCACCATGTTGATCATGTTGCCAAGCGTTAATTCCCCTCCCATTCCAACACACTGGCCTTTCTGTCCCGGGCCTCCTCCATTGCTAGAGTGAGGTCAAATGCAAATTGGAGGAACAGCACCTCATATCTCCCTTGGGCAGCTTGAACCCAGAGAAATTGATTTTGATTTCTCTAACTTCAAGTGACACTTGCATTCCCTCCCTCCCCCACCCAAATCGTTGTACTAGCTTCAGTCTTGTTGAGTCTCATTGTCTACAACTCATTTTCACCTAGCCCACAGCTAACAATGGCCTGTTTCCTTGACCACTGTTACTTTTTTTGCCTGTCTTTCATTCATTCGTTCTATATCTCTCCACATAACTATCCTTTGACCTCTCCGCGGAATCTCAGCCTGAAGAAGTGGGCAGCACGGTGGCGCAGCGGTAGTGTTGCTGCCTTGCGCCGGAGACCCGGGTTCGATCCCGACCACGGGTGCCGTCTGTACGGAGTTTGTACGTACTCCCTGAGTGACCTGCGTGGGTTTACCCCGAGATCTTCGGTTTCCTCCCACACTCCAAAGACATATATAATATATAACATATATAACAACTACAGCATGGAAACAGGCCTGTCCGGCCCTACCAGTCCACGCCGACCATTCTCCCTGACCTAGTCTCATCTACCTGCACTCAGACCATAACCCTCCAATCCCCTCCTATCCATATACCTATCCAATTTACTCTTAAATAATAAAATCGAGCCAGCCTCCACCACTTCCACCGGAAGCCCATTCCATACAGCCACAACCCTCTGAGTAAAGAAGTTCCCCCTCATGTTACCCCTAAACCTTTGTCCCTCAATTCTGAAGCTATGTCCCCTTGTTGGAATCTTCCCCACTCTCAAAGGGAAAAGCCTACCCACGTCAACTCTGTCCGTCCCTCTCAAAATTTTAAAAACCTCTATCAAGTCCCCCCTCAACCTTCTACGCTCCAAAGAATAAAGACCCAACCTGTTCAACCTCTCTCTGTAGCCTAAGTGCTGAAACCCAGGCAACATTCTAGTAAATCTCCTCTGTACCCTCTCCATTTTGTCGACATCCTTCCTATAATTTGGCGACCAGAACTGCACACCATACTCCAGATTTGGCCTCACCAATGCCCTGTACAATTTCAACATTACATCCCAACTTCTATACTCGATGCTCTGATTTATAAAGGCAAGCATACCAAACGCCTTCTTCACCACCCTATCCACATGAGATTCCACCTTCAGGGAACAATGCACAGTTAT
This sequence comes from Rhinoraja longicauda, assembly GCF_053455715.1. Lineage (NCBI taxonomy): Eukaryota > Metazoa > Chordata > Chondrichthyes > Rajiformes > Arhynchobatidae > Rhinoraja > Rhinoraja longicauda. The sequence continues at coordinate 73,660,390 of NC_135958.1, forward strand.
TCCCAGATCCCTCTGTTCCACTGCATTCCTCAATTCCCTACCATTTACCCTGTACGTCCTATTTTGATTTGTCCTGCCAAAATGCAGCACCTCACACTTATCAGCATTAAACTCCATCTGCCATCTTTCAGCCCACCCTTCCAAAAGGCCCAAGTCTCTCTGTAGACTTTGAAAATCTACCTCACTATCAACTACTCCACCTATCTTAGTATCATCTGCATATTTACTAATCCAATTTGCCACACCATCATCCAGATCATTAATGTAAATGACAAACAACAGTGGACCCAACACGTACAGGTTTGTAGGTTAATTGGCTTGGTAAGTGTAAAAAAATTGTCCCTAGTGTGTGTAGGATAGTGTTAATGTGCGGGGATCGCTGGTCGGTGCGGGCCCGGTGGGCCGAATGGGCCTGTGTCCGCGCTGTATCTCTAAACTCTAAACTCTCCCACATTCCAAAGGCGTGCAGGTGTGCAGCTTAATTGGCTTGGTGGTATAAATGTAAAAATGGTCCCTGGTCGGTATAGGATGGTGTTAATGTGCGGGGATCGCTGGGCGGCGCAGACCCGGTGGATTTTAAACGGCCTGTTTCCGCGCTGTATCTCGAAACTAAAAAGGGTCTCGACCCGAAACGTCACCCATTCCTTCTCTCCCGAGACGCTGCCTGTCCCGCTGAGTTACCCCAACATTTTGTGACGGGCTTCGATTTAAACCAGCATCCGCAGTTGTTTCCCACACATAATTGGAGCCCTCTATCTCAGTAGCGTCACTGTGGGAAGTCTGGGGATTAGCGTGGTGGATTTGTGGGATGTTGTGTTAATCTCCCTGTCTGCGGAATTCCCAACCTCATCTGCTGCACTGCAGGGAATTGGGAAAGGCTTGTTGCGTTGTTTCCATTCGCTCAGGGGCAGCTGACTAACCAGCGCCCGTGGAACCTCTGCAGAGGAATGCAGCTTATGTTCCCGATCGGTTAAAGATTGAGAAACAGGGAAATATTTTAACTGAAATCTAGACCTTTTTTGCAAGCCATCACGATAAATCATTTCTTGTTAACTCACAGCGCTTGCAATGACCACACAAGAGGAATAATGATGGGCCACTGGCAATTCACTAAGCGATCAGCTTTCTATTGTTTCACGAAAGCAAGGCTGAGCTAGAAGTGAGAAGAAGAGAAGACAACCAACCTCTGGTGGTTGGATAAGCTGAATTCATAAATTCATAAGCGATAGGAGCAGAATTAGTCCGTTCGGCCCATCAAGTCCACTCCGCCATTCAATCATGGCTGTTCTATCTCTCCCTCTCAACCCCATTCTCCTGCCTTCTCCCCATAATCCCTGACACACGTACTAATCAGGAATCCATCTATCTCTGCCTGAAAAATATCCATTGACTTGGCCTCCACTGCCTGTTGGACTGTGTTTTGGGGGGTTTTTGGGGTTGGGTAATTTGGGTGCCTGTTTAGTGCTTTTATTGTTGGACTGTGGGTGATTGAATTAACATTTTGTTCAAGATGGCCGCGCCGTTGTGTTTGGCTGCCTGCCACTGTATGTTTCTTTTTTTTCCTAGTCAGATGTGCAGCACTTTGGTCAACGTGGGTTGTTTTTAAATGTGCTATACAAATAAATTGACTTGACTTGACTTGACTTGCCTTCTGTGGCAATGAATTCCACAGTTTCACCACCCTCTGACGAACGTTTAGAGATACAGTGCGGAAACAGGCCCTTCGGCCCACCAAGTCCGTGCTGACCGACGATCACCCATACACCAGTTCTATCCTGCACACTAGGAGCAATTTTTACGTCAAGTAAGCTACAACATGCAAGTCTTTGGAGCGTGGGAGGAAACCGGAGCACCCGGAGAAAACCCACGCGGTCGCAGGGAGAACCTACAAACACCATACAGATAGATCGAAACCGGGTCTCTGGCACTGTAAGGGAGTTTAGTTTATAAGCTCTGCTCATGAACTCCCAGGAAGACGAGAAGCTAGCTGCTACAATGGCTTTAACCTGAATGAGCTAATGTTCATTTGTCTCAATGTATGGTGCAATGCCGTCTAATGCACACGCTATGAAAATCAAACTCAGCAGAAACTTACCTAAATCCTAGAAAGCCTTTTGGTTGCAGAGCTTTCAGGCATAATAGTGGTCATTTTGACTTATTGCATGAGTCTGTTGTCAGTTTCTTCCCAGCTGTAATCAGGCAACTGAAGCATCCTACTACAACCAGAGAGCAGTGCTGAACTACTGTCTATCTCTTACGTGAAAATGTAGAAATTAGGTGCAGGAGGAGGCCATTTGGCCCTTCGAGCCAGCACCGCCATTCATTGTGATCATGGCTGATCATCCACAATCAGTAACCCGTGCCTGCCTTCTCCCCATATCCCCTGATTCTGCTAGCCCCTAGAGCTCTATCTAACTCTCTTTTAAATTCATCCAGTGAATTGGCCTCCACTGCCTTTCGGTGGCAGTGAATTCCACAAATTCACAACTCTGGGTGAGAAAGGTTTTTTCTGACCTCAGTTTTCTCACCTCACCTCAGTTTCTCTTCTCTCCACGTTTCCTTGTTCATAAATCACAGCTATCCACAAAGGCCCACCGTATAAATCAGGGCAGGATTAACAAGTTCAGAGCTTAACAAGGCCATCTGAGTTAAGCAATGGGAGTAGGAATAAGGAATAAGGAAAACTATAGATTTTCGGGCAACTGGTGGACTGACACGGTGGCGCAGCAGTAGAGTTGCTGCCTTACAGCGCCAGAGACCTGAGTTCGATCCCGACTACGGGCGCCGTCTGTAGGGAGTTTGCACCTTCTCCCCGTGACCTGCGTGGGTTTTCTCCGAGATCTTCGGTTTCCTCCCACACTCCACACACGTACGGGTTTGTAGGTTAATTGGCTTGGTATAATTGTAAAAATTGTCCCTAGTATGGGATGGTTCTAACGTACAAGGGATCGCTGGTCAATGCTGGACTCGGTGGGTTGATGGGCCTGTCTCCGCGCTGTATCTCTAAACTAAATTAATCTAAACTAAACTAAACTAATCTAAACTAAATCTCCTTTAATTCAGACAAAATTACAAGAGCGCTCTTGAAATTTACCCCTGGAAGTCTCCCTGAAAATGTGGCCCCTAGGCCGGGTGAGGCGGCCGATCTCGACCTCATTGGGACTTCCGTGGCCGATCGGCGGGTCGAATTTGCACCCTATGGCCTGGGCTCTGGAGCTCCGGACCGGTCGGAGCCGGCAGATCCGTTCCCATAGCCGAGTTCCGAGGCCTGCCTTGAGGGCCGGTATTCCAGAAAGGCTCTGGGACCAAGGGTGCTGGAGAATCGGTTGAGGACCTCTACATCCTTCCTTAAAGAAGGAGGACAAATGATGAGAAGAACTGTTGTGGACTTGGGCATATTTCAGTCTGGCTTTGCTGAGATAGGAACAAAAACCAGGGGACCTACAATAAACCAAGGCGTTTGTCCTGCATTTTAAGCATTCATTTGTTCTATGTACCTTTTCATATCCCTCGTTTCCTCCTTTCCCCTGACTCTCGGTCTGAAGAAGGGTCTCGACCTGAAACGTCACCTATTTTTTTACAGGCGCCAATTAACCTACAAACCCGCGTGTCTTCCAGATGTGGGAGGAAGCCAGAGCACCCAGAGGAAACCCACACCTTCACAGGGAGAACGTGCAAAACTCAGCACCCGAGGTCAGGATCGGACCTGGGCCTCTGGCGCTGTGAGGCAGCAGCTCTACCAGCTGCATAACCTTGGTTTAGGCCTGCAGGGACAATTTGTCTGTACCTTTGTCGGATCTGTTCTGAACCTGTTAAGGGGTTGGACATGTTAGAGGCAGGAAACATGTTCCCAATGTTGGGGGAGTCCAGAACCACAGTTTAAGAATAAGGGGTAGGCCATTTAGAACAGAGATGAGGAAAAACTTTTTTAGTCAGAGAGTTGTGAATCTGTGGAATTCTCTGCCTCAGAGGGCAGTGGAGGCCAATTCTCTGAATACATTCAAGAGAGAGCTAGATAGAGCTCTTAAGGATAGCGGAGTCAGGGGGTATGGGGAGAAGGCAGGAACGGGGTACTGATTGAGAATGATCAGCCATGATCACATTGAATGGCGGTGCTGGCTCGAAGGGCCGAATGGCCTACTCCTGCACCTATTGTCTATTGTCTATTGTCTATTGAACCTCTTCATACCTCTAGTTTCCCTCTCCCCCGACTCTCAGCCTGAAGAAGGATCTCGACCCGAAACGTCATCTATTCCTTTTGTCCGGAGATGCTGTCTGACCCGTTGAGTTACTCCAGCTTTTTGTTTCCATCTTCGGTGTAAACCGACCGGCATCTGCAGTTCCTTCCCACACAACAAAGCAGGAAAGAATTTGACAATTGGCGGAATGTTTGAAACAGTATTGGTCACTTCATGGAAAGAACTGCAGATGCTGGTTCAAATCGAAGGTAGACACAAAATGCTGGAGTAACTCAGCGGGACAGGCAGCATCTCAGAGATGTCCCACTGAGTTACTCCAGCATTTTGTGCCTACCTTTGGTCACTTCATCTCCGGTTTAGAAAAACAGTGAAATCTTATTAGTCCTTGCCTGCACTCTGCCTCATTTTAAGGCCCATTCCATGGGTTAAAGCCAGTTTATGTAATTTGTAAAAGGTTTTGGCAGAAATGGCATAATTATACAGTGCCTCTTGCCAGGCTTTTGCTTCGCCCTGAATTAGCTTTTTGTACCTGAACAGTACAGTCAATACCCATAACATTCAAAAAATGTCCCTTCAGGTTCTGCATTGAGAGACATTTACTCAAAGTCAGCTGCTTTGATCATTATTTAAGGGTAAATAAACATAAACGAGTTATTAATAATTGGCTGTGGACGAGGAGGTTGTTGCGAATAATGTCTGAAATTCAATTCTAGAAAGGTTTAAAATTTCTGATGTGTCCAATATCATTCAGTTACATGTACCAATAGACAGGAGAAGGCCTTTCGGCCCTTCGAGCCAGCACCGCCATTCACTGTGATCATGGCTGATCATCCACAATCGGTATACCGTTCCTGCCTTCTCCCCATACCCCCTGACTCTGCTATCTTTAAGAGCTCTATCTAACTCTCTCTTGAAAGCATCCAGAGAATGCCGAGATACAGTAAAAAGCTTTTGTTGCGTGCTAACCAGTCAGCGGAAAGACAATACACGATTACAATCGAGCCATTCACAGCGTAAAGACACTTGATCGGTGAATAACGTTTAGCGCGAGGTAAAGCCAGTAAAGTCCGATCAAAGATAGTCCGAGGGTCACCAATGAGGTAGATAGTAGTTCAGTTGGGAGGAAACCGGGGCACCCAGGAAAAAACCCCACACAGTCACAGGGAGAATGTACAAACTCGGTACAGACAGTAACCACAGTCAGGATTGAAACCGGGCCTCTGGTGCTGTAAAGCTGCAACACTACTGCTGTGCCACCATATGAATGAAAAAACATGGCCTATGCATATTATCATATCATATCATATATATACAGCCGGAAACAGGCCTTTTCGGCCCTCCAAGTCCGTGCCGCCCAGCGATCCCCGTACATTAACACTATCCTACACCCACTAGGGACAATTTTTTTACATTTACCCAGCCAATTAACCTACATACCTGTACGTCTTTGGAGTCTCCAGAGATGCTGCCTGACCCGTGGAGTTACAATATAAAACATCAATGCATTTACCAGTATGCTGATTCTAATGCAGGAATTACCCTATTTTAAAAAAATACTTTCTGCTTCCTACATGTGGAAGACAGCAGAAACACAAAATGATTTCAAGTTTTCAAAAGTTAGTCTCAGAGTCATAGAGTCTTACAGAGTGGAAACAGGCCGTTCGGCCCAACATGCCCACACCGATCAACGTGTCCCATCTACACTAGTCCCACCTGCCTGCATTTGGCCCATACCCCTCGAGACCTGTCCTATCCACGTACCTGTCTAATTGCTTCTTAAACTTTACGATACACCCTGCCTCTGCTACCTCTTGGGGCAGCTCGTTCCATACACCCACCACTCTTTGTGTGTAAAAGGTTATCCCTCAGATTCTCATAAAATCTTTTCCCCTTCGCCTTAAACCTATGTCCTCTGATTGTTGAGTCCCCTAATCTGGGCAAGAGACTCTGCGCGCATACCCGATCTATTCCTCCCATGATTTTGTACACCTCTATAAGATCACCCCTCATTCTCCTGTGCTCCAAGGAGTAGAGTCCCGGCCTACTCAACCTCTCCCTGTAGCTCAGACCCTGGCAACATCCTCGTAAATTTTTTACGAACAGTATAAAAATCGTTCAATGAAGACCCCGACCTTTCATAGAGTTATGATTTTATGATTTTATACACAATCGTACAATTTGTCACCATTTTATTGGTGGTTGAAAAGAAATTAGTCGCACGTTTCGATTTTTAAAGAATAACAGAATGTCTCCTATAAAACAAGGCCCTGGCTACAACCAGAGCAAATGTGTTGTCTGAACAAACATTCCCGCCTGGTTTTGGTCGAGGAAGTACAGTGTTTTTAATTTATTCCCGAGTTATTGGAAAGAATAATGCAGAAAATCACTACCAGAGGCTTCACTTGGAGTCAGATGCTTTTATCGAAATGGAAGGTTGAATTTTTGAGTCTCTGTTTTCATAACCAAGGTTTGGCTTGAGACACTCTGGCAAGCACCATTAGAATGGACTTCATCCCTGAAATATTTATGGAAGTATAATGTTTTTCCCAGATAGGCTGCAAAGGAGAGACATAGCCATAATTGCTTTCTCCCCCCCCCCCCCCCCCCCCCCTAAATGTACAGAGTGTTCCATTAAAAATATTTGAGTAGGGAACTTCAACTTAAGATGCTGCTGTGCTGACAATTAGCAAGTTTCTTTTGAGGAGATTTAATGTCCCTGCGCCTTTGCAATGCTCCCTCGTCGCTGGCCCAGTTCTGCAAAGCAGTCATTGCTGTTTCCATATTCGATAGGTCGTGAGAAATCAATTGGGCGGCACGGTGGCGCAGCGGTAGAGTTGCTGCCTCACAGCGCTTTACAGTGCCAGAGAACCCAGGTTCGCTCCCGACCACGGGCGCCGTCTGTACGGAGTTTGTACGTTCTCCCCGTGACCTGCCTGGGTTTTAACCGAGATCTTCGGTTTCCTCTTGTGCTCCAAAGACACAGCAGGTCTGTGGGTTAATTGGCTTGGCGTAAATGTAAAATTGTCCTTAGTGTGTGTGTGTGTGTGTGTGTGTGTGTGTGTGTGTGTGTGTGTGTGTGTGTGTGTGTGTGTGTGTGTGTTTGTGTGTGTGTGTGTGTGTGTGTGTGTGTGTGTGTGTAGGGTTGTGTTAAGGTTCAGGGATCGCCGGTCGGCGCGGACTCGGTGGGCCGAAGGGCCTGATTCCATGCTGTATCACTAAAAGAAAAATGTTTGTTTAACTTGATTGCCGACAGGCTATTTATACTCACTTTCCTTACGCACACAGACTGGGGGATTTGTCTGCCATACGTTTGATATTGGTAAACAGGGAGGGGAGGTGATGTACGAGGTTCAGCCATGACTTATGTTCTGGGTGTAGGTGTCGGGTCCTAAGAATAGCTCGTGACGCAGGAGATATGCGCGAATCACACAGGCAAACTCACCGTAAGGTGAAGTAATGGAAGCCCTCCCTGATTAACTCCTCAACTGTTACAAAGCACTTACTCAAAGAGTGGCATGTATACACACACGCACACACACACACGCCAAATCCCCTCAAGTTATGTTTGGAGTTCTACCTATCATTATTTTTAATACTTTAAATAATTCTGGTCAGGTCCTTGTTGGATTAAGTGCATTTCATGTGTTTTTCATTGGTCTAATGCCACACAGATGTGAATATTACAGGGAGAAGGAAAATAGCAGCCTAAATATAGCTTTTGACTGCCCTGTAACCATTTTCTCGAAGTGAATAAGTAGGTTACTTGCAGTGATGGATCGGAGAGGTCAGTGGCTTCCATTTTCGGACATAGCTGGTGGTGATTAAAATCTGGAAAGGTGAAAATAAAAGGTCATAAGGTCATAAGGTCATGAGTGATACGAGTAGAATTAGGCCATTTGGCCCATCATGTCTACTCCGCCATTCAATCATGTCTGGTCTATCTCTCCCTCCTACCCCCATTCTCCTGCCTTCTCCCCATGACCCCTGACACCTGTACTAATCAAGAATCTATCTATCCCAGCCTTAAACATATACACTGACATGGGGCCTTATGATTTTGTAACACAATAATGCAACATGATTTGGAGTTAACAGCAAAGTGTTGTAAATTACCGAGCGCTTCTTCATTTCACGCTGCATGTTAAGTTTCAATAAGGGGTACCTCATTGGAACATACAGAATAGTGAAAGGCTTGGATAGGGTGGACCTGTGGTCTAACACTTTGTTCCATGTTGCCCCACTTTCATTTCCATTCCTGAGACTCCAGGGACAATGAACCCACAAATCCGCATGTCTTTGGGAATGTCTTTGGGATATCGGAGCAAACCCGATTCTAGATGATCCAAGAATTCCTCCTCGGTTAGTAGTTTGTTGCTTTGGCACGTTATAAAAATACGCTCGAGGGCAGACTGGAATATGTTGACACTGCTCGATAATGTGTAGGAAGGAACTGCAGGTGCTGGTTTACACCGAAGATAGGCACAAAATACTGGATGACCCACTGAGTTTCCACGGGATCATGGATTTAGTGTTATTGACTGGGCTTGGATTTTCATGGACATTTCTTCCAATTAATAACTTGTAAAGACAGAAACCTTTTCTTTGATCATAACTATAGAATCGTTGCTGAAGACTGAAGCCAGTCCGAAGAAGGTTCTCGACCCGAAACGTCACCTATTCCTTCGCTCCGGAGATGCTGCCTGACCTGCTGAGTTACTCCAGCATTTTGTGTCTACCTTCGATTTAAACCAGCAGCTGCAGTTGTTTCCCACACATGGGAACTTTGCGACTGATTTCATTCCATTCCCAGTCGTTGCTTCAGGATGAAGTAGAGAATTCACAATTTCAACACCCTGTCCAATACAAAGTTATGTATCCAACCTCACTTCCACTACATCACAGAGGAAGCTTCCTGATCGTGGCTAGGTTCTGCCTAAGTCACCTCCCAGCCTTTTTTTAATCCATTCCCATCGAGGCGACACGGTGGCGCAGCGGTAGAGTTGCTGCCTTATAGCGAATGCAGCGCAGGAGACTCAGGTTCGATCCTGACTAGAGGCGCCGTCTGTACGGAGTTTGTACGTTCTCCCCGTGACCTGCGTGGGTTTTTTCCCGAGATCTTCGGTTTCCTCCCACACTCCAAAGACGTACAGGTATGTAGGTTAATTGACTGGGTAAATGTAAAAATTGTTCCTAGTGGGTGTAGGATAGTGTTAATGTGCGGGGATCGCTGGGCGGCGCGAACACGGTGGGCCGAAGGGCCTGTTTCCACGCTGTATCTCTAAATCTAAAAAAAAAATGTTTTTTTAATGTATCCTTCATTAAGGGTAGCACACTGGCGCAGTGGTAGAGTTGCTGCCTTACAGTGCCAGAGATCCAGGTTCGATCCCGACTACGGGTGCTGTCTGTACGGAGTTACTTTGAACGTTCTCCCCGCGACCTGCGTGGGTTTTCTCCAGGAGCTCCATTTTCCTCCCACTCTCCAAAGACGTACAGGTTTGTAAATTAATTGGCATCGGTAAATTGTAAATTGTCCCAAATGTGTAGGATAGCGCGAGTGTACGGTTGGATTGCTGGTTTATCATATCATATATACATACAGCCGGAAACAGGCCTTTTCGGCCCTCCAAGTCCGTGCCGCCCAGTGATCCCCGTACATTAACACTATCCTACACCCACTAGGGACAATTTTTACATTTACCCAGCCAATTAACCTACATACCTGTACGTCTTTGGAGTGTGGGAGGAAACCGAAGATCTCGGAGTAAACCCACGCAGGTCACGGGGAGAACGTACAAACTCCTTACAGTGCAGCACCCGTAGTCAGGATCGAACCTGAGTCTCCGGCGCTGCATTCGCTGTAAAGCAGCAACTCTACCGCTGCGCTACCGTGCCGCCCCGGTGGGCCGAAGGGCCTGTTTCTTCGCTGCATCTCTAAAGCCTGGTCTAATTTTCTTTGTGTAGGAAGGAAATGCAAATGCTGGTTTGAACAGAAGGTAGACACAAAAGAGCTGGAGGAACTCAGCGGGTCAGGCCTCACCTCTGGAGAAAAGGAATTGGTGACGTTTCGGGTCGAGACCCTTCTTCGGACTGAGTCTCGAGCTTTTTGTGTCTACCAAATTTTATTTTCTTCCTCACATGCTTATTTAGCTTTCCCTCAAGTGCATTTGCGCTTTTGGTCCCAACCACCCTACGAGAAAGCGCGTTCCAAGTTCTATCCACTATCCGCGTCAGGAATTTTCCATGTGAATTCCCCAGTGAATATATTAGAAGCTATTTTATATATGTGGCACCAGTCTCGGTATGGGCCATTAACATTGGCAGGGGCCTGTGGACTTATTTCTCGGCTTTGCAAACTATGTATTAATCTTAATAATCCACTGGCATGTACCTATGTACCTGAGGTGCAAATCCGCTCCAGAGGCAAATAAGTCTTTTTTGGGTTTTGCTAATCGCCTTCATTTTAACCTACAAACCTGTGGGTCTTTGGAGTGTGGGAGGAAACTGGAGGTCCCGGAGAGAACCCACGCAGGACACGGGGGAGAACGTACAAGCTCCCTACAGACGGCACCCCTAGTCAGGATTGAACCCGGGACTCTGGCGCTGTAAGGCAGCAACTCTACCGCTGCGCCACCGTGCCGTCCTTTGAAAGTGGTGTCACAAGTATATTCGTCGGTCCTGGAATTGAGTACAGATGTCGATCGGGGTGTCACGTTACCATCGTACAAGAGGTTGGAGACGTTGAGCTCGGAGTATTGCGTTCAATTTTGCTTCACGCTGGTATAGAAAAGTCTCTACTGACCTTGAAAGAGTTAGCAGACGCTATGATTCCCCTCCCCTCCCTCCTTGCCCCTTTCCTCCACCCTAGTTGTTCCAAAGTTCACTACACTGCTTCTCTCTTGGGGTCACACCTTCCCTAACCAACAACGGGCCTACCAGGGCACCTCCCTCCAGAGGTCATTTGTTGCTGCCTCTAATTAGTCCATGTCTTTACTCCCTTCAGCTCTCACCCCCCCGCCCCCCACCCCCTCCCCCCCCTCCCGCACCCCACCCCAGCCTCTACTTTAATTCTGAGGAAGGGTCCCGACCAGAAACATCACCCATCCTTTTCCCACAGAGATGCTGCCTGACCCGTTGAGCTGCTCCAGTATTTTGTGTCTATATTTGATTGTGTATATTGTTCAGTTCAGTTTATTGTCAAGTGCACCGAGGCACAGTGAAAAGTTTTTGTTGCATGCTGACCAGTCAGCAGAAAGACAATGCATGATTACAATGGAGCCATTTACAGCGTATAGATGCATGATAAGGGAATGATGTTTATTGCAAGGTCAAGCCAACCCGATCAAGGATAGTCCAAGGGTCAACGATGAGGTAGATAGTAGTTCAGGACCGCACTCTGGTTGGTGGTAGGACGGTTCAGTTGCCTGATAACAGCTGGGAAGAAGCTGTCCCTGAATCTGGAGGTGTGCGTTTTCACACTTCTGTACCTTTTGCCCGACAGGAGAGGGGAGAAGAGGGAGTGGCCGGGGTGCGAGTGTACTGCGATAGGCAGTTCCAACCCAGGTCAAAGTCTGCTGAGTAAATCTTTCACCAGACACTGCCATGCCACGGAATGTTTAGCTTTAGTTTAGAGGTACAGCGTGGAAACAGTCCCTTTGGCCCACCTAGTCCGTGCCGACCGGCGATCCCCGCACGTTAACACCACCCTGCACACATTAAGGCCAATTTTACATTTATACTAAGCCAACTAGCCTACAAACCAGTATGTCTTTGGAGTGTGGGAGGCAAACCGATCTCGGAAAAAACCCATGCAGGTCACGGGGAGAAGGTGGAGCCGAGCACCCGTAGTCAGGATGGAACCCGGGAGGAATTCTCTGCCTCAGAAGGCAGTGGAGGCCAATTCTCTGAATGCATTCAAGAGAGAGCTGGATAGAGCTCTTAAGGATAGCGGAGTCAGGGGGTATGGGGAGAAGGCAGGAACGGGGTACTGACTGAGAATGATCAGCCATGATCACATTGAATGGCGGTGCTGGTTCGAAGGGCCGAATGGCCTCCTCCTGCACCTATTGTCTATTGCCTATTGTCTCTGGCGCTGTAAGGCAGTAGCTCTCCCGCTCTGCCACCGTGCCGCCCGAAAGAACAGAAGATGTATCAAGCACAGAAATAATGCCGTGAAAATGGAGCATGTGAAGGAATTTCCGGAGCAGTGTGGGAGGAGTTTCTGGATCCCACCATCTCACAGCTACTGATTGGGAGTGACACTCTCAGTTCAGTCTGCTGGTGGGCACACAGGACTTGAAAGCAGTAACAGATAGGAATCGCAGTCGGTAATCTCACAGCAGCTGTGCCTGCCACCGGTATCACCCGCAAAAGCCACAGGAACATTTCACAGGCCCCTGCTTTTCATTATTCTAATCGGGAGTATGTGTATCTATGCGCACACACTGAACTTTTCTTTCCTCGTTTATTATATAATAAGGGGCCGGCCGGCCGTTCAGGACTGAGATGAGGAAAAAATGTTCCCAATGTCGGGGGAGTCCAGAACCAGGGGCCACAGTCTTAGAATAAAGGGGAGGCCATTTAAAACTGAGGAGCAAAGGAACTTATTCACCCAGAGAGTTGTGAATCTGTGGAATTCTCTGCCGCGGAAGGCAGTGGAGGCCAATTCACTGGATGTTTTCTAGAGAGAGTTAGAAGCAGTTCTTAGGGCTAACGGAATCAAGGGATATGGGGAGAAAGCAGGAACGGGGTACTGATATTGGATGATCAGCCGTGATCATATTGAATGGCGGTGCTGGCTCGAAGGGCCGAATGGCCTACTCCTGCAGCTATTTTTCTATGTTTCTGTATCGTTTACAGTGTACTATGTTGACATATTCTGTGGTGCTGCTGTCAGTAAGAATTCCATTGTTCTATCTGGGACATATGGCAATAAAACACTCTTGACTCTTGACAGCACAATCAGATCAGATGATACTATTCATAAATACAATCAAGTCAAACTCAAGTTCAATAGGTAGAGCAACGGAGTACAAAATATAGTTTATCATTTTATAGTGAGACCTTTTATCAATTCATGCATGTCAGTACATGGAACATAGGACAGTACAGCACTGCAACAGGCCCTTCGGCCCACAACGTCTGTGCCGAACATGATAAATAATAATAAATATAATTTGTCTATTATTTGTCAATATAAATAATAAATGTTATATGTAGGTTGGCACAGGGTCCACGATACAACGACATGTATTTGACAAGACAACGGGTCACCTCAGCAGTAATATTCCAAGGATAAATAAGATTTTGAAAATGACATTAGTAAGGTGAAAAGACAATATTAAAAATAGGTAAAAAGACAATATTAAAAATAATCAACATATATGATTTGAAATGTGTTTATGAGTTCAGAAGCCTGATGGCCTGATGGTAGAAACTGTTCTTAAGTCTGGTGGTACGAGCAGCCATATTCCTGTATCGTCTGCCTGACGGTAACAAGGAGAACAGGCTGCGTGCTGGGTGGCTGTGGTCCTTGGTGATGCTGCATGCCTTCTGCAGGCAAGGCTAAACTAATCTCCTCTGTCTGACTGTGATCCATGTCCCTCCATTCACTGCTTATCCATGTGCATAAGCAAAAGCCTCTTAAATGCCACTACTTACCAGCCTGCACATAATCAATTATCCTCCATTCCCTATCTAAAAGTCTCTTAGATGCCTGTATTGTAGCTACCTCAGCCACCTCCACTCATGTGGCATTCCAGGCACCCACCACCCTCTGTGCAAAAATAATTCTCTGCCTCAGAAGGCAGTGGAGGCCAATTCTCTGAATGCATTCAAGAGAGAGCTAGATAGAGCTCTTAACGATAGCGGAGTCAGGGGGTATGGGGAGAAGGCAGGAACGGGGTACTGATTGAGAATGATCAGCCACGATCACATTGAATGGCGGTGCTGGCTCGAAGGGCCAAATGGCCTCCTCCTGCACATATTGTCTATTGTCTAAGTGCATCACACTTCTCCTTTACTCTCTGCCCCTTTCAGCTCCAATTTATACCATCGACTCTTTGATATTTCCATCCTCAGATAAAGGTTCTGACTATCTACCCGATCGGTGGCTCTGTTAATTGTAGGTACGTCTCTCAGGAATGATGTAAAGCAGGACAAGTAGGGTGGCCGAAAGTCAACTGTTGTGTTTAGTTTGGTTTAGTTTAGAGATACAGCGCGGAAACAGGCCCCTTCGGCCCACCCAGCCCGCGCTGACCTACGATCCCTGCACATTAACACCACCCTACACACGCCAGGGACAGTTTACAATTTTACCAAGCCAATTCGCCTACAAACCGGTACGTCTTTGGAGTGTGGGAGGAAACCGGAGCACCCCGAGAAGACCCAGCGTCGAGGGGGAAAACATGCAAACTCCACGCAGACAGCACCCGTGGTCAGGATTGAACCCGGGACCCCGGTGCTGTAAGGCAGTAACCCTACCATTGCGCCACCCCATGCCGCCCCAGCATGACAATGAGGCCTTCTGTTTTTTCCAAAAGCTACTGGATAGGACAAGTTTAGAGGGATACTAGACCAAGTGGACCCGTTGGGCCCAACCCTCTCCTGCATTGGTGCAGCACCCTCTTCTCTCGCCCTCCCCCTCCCCTCCGCCCCCTTCCCCCCTATCCCTTCCCCTCCACTCCCCTTCTCCCCTCCACTCCCCTCCTCCCTCCCTCTCCTCCCCTCCCTCTCTCCTCCCCTCCCCTACCTCCCTCCTCCCCCTCCCAACCCTCCCCTACCTCTCCCTCCCCCCTCCCCTCCCCCTCCCCTTCCCCTCTTCTCCTCCCCCTTCCCCTCCCCCCCACTCCATCTACCTCAACCCCCCCCCCCATATCCTCCCTCCTCCCCCATCCCTCCCTCTCTCCTCCCTCCCTCCCTAGGAGATAGATTGAAACTTTAAAATGTGGATTGCTTTAAAAATATAACACCGATTTCAATGAAACTTCTTCCATTAGCACCAAAGGGACGACGGTGAGTAAGGTGGGCCTAAAATTGTCGCAATATCGTGTACCGTTTTGGTTGTAGTTCAGGAACATACAAACAAACAAACAAACAAACAAGAGTTTTTGTATATAGATGGGTCAAACGGAGGCTGGTGTAGATGGGACATGTTGGCCGGTGTGGGCAAGTTGGGCCGAAGGACCTGTTTCCACGCTGTGAGACTCTATGACTCTTGAAAAACCCCAACAGTAGAGTTTAAAGTTCAACCATGCGAACAACCAATAATGGGAGGACCAGCTATTATTGGAGGTGTGTGAAGAACTTGTAATGAAGTGGCTTTTGAGACCATTTCACAATCCAGATCACTACTGGCTGCCTTGTATTTAGCCGCCTTGGATCCATAACCTCCTAAATTCCTTGCTGAAATAAAGTCATTAATGTAGAGATTTTCAGTCAATCCCAAGTTTTTGGGAGGGGGAGTTCTGGATTTCTACCGCACTAAGACGGGTCTCGACACGAAACGTCACCCATTCCTTCTCTCCTGAGATGCTGCCTGACCTGCTGAGTTACTCCAGCATTTTGTGAATAAACACCTTCGATTTGTACCAGCATCTGCAGTTATTTACTGTGTTGTTCTACGTCAATTCCTTATCTCCTTCTGTAAGAGTCTCACTACGCTCACTTTGCTAATGCCAGTGGACACACATGGCAACATGCTGTTCCTTATCAATGGATAGCAATCTGCAGCCATTTGCTCAGAGCCACTGCACACAGCCAGCTTCCTAACAGCTGCATATTTTATCAGTTTTATCTCGGTGATATTTTGGCAGTGTGCATATGAACCACAGACATAAACATTATCAGTGTTAGAATCCAACTCTGCTTTGGGCCAGATGCAGAATCCTTCTCCCCACTTCAATTACTTTCCGAACTGCCAATTCCAAAAAGATATTTGTGTTCAAAGTGCCAAAGGAGGCATACGGGAGACTTAAACCGGCTGTATATCTCTATTAACTACTTTGAGAACCTGAGCAAGACAACTTGGTATCCGTATTGATGTAACATTGGGACGTGAACCGAGATACAGTTGAAACATTTTGGGTAGTATGTGATTAATACAAAAAACGCTTAATCCCTGTGCCTGAACTAGCTGGGCGCAGCGGTAGAGTTGCTGCCTTATAGCATTTTCAGCCCCAGACACACAGGTTCGATCCCGACTACAGGTACTGTCTGTACGCCGTTTATGTCTTCTCCCCCGTGACCGCGTGAGTTTTCTCCAAGATCTTCGGTTTCCCCCCACATTCCCAAGATAGACAATAGACAATTGGTGCAGGAGGAGGCCATTCGGCCCTTCGAGCCAGCTCCGCCATTCAATGTGATCATGGCTGATCATTCTCAATCAGTACCCCGTTCCTGCCTTCTCCCCATACCCCCTGACTCCGCTATCCTTAAGAGCTCTATCTAGCTCTCTCTTGAATGCATTCAGAGAATTGGCCTCCACTGCCTTCTGAGGCAGAGAATTCCACAGATTCACAACTCTCGGACTAAAAAAGTTCTTCCACATCTCAGTTCTAAATGGCCTACCCCTTATTCTTAAACTGTGGCCCCTTGTTCTGGACTCCCCCAACATTGAGAACATGTTTCCTGCCTCTAACGTGTCCAACCCTTTAGGTTTGTAGGTTAATTGGCTTGGTATAAGGGTAAACTGTCCATAATGTTTGTAGGATAGTGTTAGTGTGCACTCGGTGGGCCGAAGGGCCTGTTTCCGCACTGTATCACAAAACTAAACCAAACTAAAATTATATAAGTAAGTTTTGCAGAGCAACAATGTTCATACAATCAATGTCAATAAGAAAGAGACAGAAGGAACTGCAGATGTTAGAATCTAAACACAAAACACAAAGTGCTGGAAGAACTCAACTAATCAGGCAGTATCTGTGAAGGAAATAGACAGATGACATTTCAGAGTCGGGCCCCTTCCTTGGGATAGGATTCAAAGTTTTCACTGAAGTAATGAATGAAGAAAAACAAAATGCTCCTTAGTTTAGTTTTGCTTAGAAGAGGCTCTTGCCCTTCATGTGTTTGTGTCTAGAAATATATATAACTTCTTAAAAATGTTCAGTGATGGCTTCCATATTGCCCTTTGTGGGAGCAAGTTCCATGTATTCACCATCCATTGAAGTAAGATATTTAGACGTTAGACTTTAGCGATAGGCTTTATCATATCATCATATCATATATATACAGCCGGAAACAGGCCTTTTCGGCCCTCCAAGTCCGTGCCGCCCAGCGATCCCCATACATTAACACTATCCTACACCCACTAGGGACAATTTTTACATTTTTTTACATTTACCCAGCCAATTAACCTACATACCTGTACGTCTTTGGAGTGTGGGAGGAAACCGAAGATCTCGGAGAAAACCCACGCAGGTCACGGGGAGAACGTACAAACTCCTTACAGTGCAGCACCCGTAGTCAGGATCGAACCTGAGTCTCCGGCGCTGCATTCGCTGTAAAGCAGCAACTCTACCGCTGCGCTACCGTACCGCCCATTGAAGCAGGTCTTTGGGCCCACTGTGTCCGCGTTGACCAGTGAACAACCTGTACACCAGCACTCCCCCACACACCAGGGGCAATTTACGGAAGACCTGCACGTCTTTGGAATGTGGGACGATTTCAGTATAGGTTCTGATTTCAATATAGGAGTAAAGAGGTTCTTCTACAGTTGTGTAGGGCGCTGGTGAGACTGCATCTGGAGTATTATGTACAGTTTTGGTCTCCTAATTTGAGGAAGGACATCCCTGTAATTGAGGCAGTGCAGCGTAGGTTCACAAGATTGATCCCTGGGATGGCGGGACGGTCATATGAGGAAAGATTGAAAAGACTAGGCTTGTATTCACTGGAGTTTAGAAGGATGAGGGGGGATCTTATAGAGACATATAAAATTACAAAAGGACTGGACAAGCTAGATGCAGGAAAAATGTTCCCAATGTTGGGGGAGTCCAGAACCAGGGGCCACACAGTCTAAGAATAAAGGGGAGGCCATTTAAAACTGAGGAGCAAAGGAACATTTTCACCCAGAGAGTTGTGAATTTGTGGAATTCTCCGCCACAGAGGGCAGTGGATGCCAAATCACTGGATGGATTTAAGAGAGAGTTAGATAGAGCTCTAGGGACTAGTAGATTCAAGGGATATAGAGCTCTGGGGGTTAGTGGAATCATAGAGACATAGAAAATAGGTGCAGGAGTAAGCCATTCGGCCCTTTGAGCCTGCACCGCCATTCAATATGATCATGGCTGATCATCCAACTCAGTATCCCGTACCTGCCTTCTCTCCATACCCCCTGATCCCTTTAGCCACAAGGGCCACATCGAACTCCCTCTTAAATATAGCCAATGAAATCAAGGGGCATAGAGCTCTGGGGATTAGTGGAATCAATGGAGAAGGCAGGCACGGGTTACTGATTGTGGATGATCAGCCATGATCACAATGAATGGCGGTGCTGGCTCGAAGGGCCGAATGGAATCCTCCTGCACCTATTTTCTACGTTTCTATGAAACAGGAGAAAATCCACGCAGGTCACGGGGAGAACGTACAACCTCTGCACAGACAAGCACCCTTAGTCTCCGGATCGAACGCGTGTCTCCCGTGCCGTGAGGCAGCAACTTTACCGCTGCGCCACCGTGGTGCAGAAAATGAATAAGGAAAGTCTCGGTGTGCAAGCTAGTGCTAATTTAAGAAGCCTTTCCAAGTTGCTGTGCACGGGCACCTGACCATCAGAAGGGATTAAGATCGCGGAGGGAATGTTTGAAATTAGTCACAGGTCTATAACTTGTACCAAATCCAGTTTTTTATGAATCCATGTGACTAATTAAATGTATACGACCACAGAGTGGAACACAAGCCTGATGTGCGAGACCACCATGCAGTCTGTTTAAGCTGACTTCTACACTTTGCACTGCACAGATTTTCTTTTTTTGGAAAACCCCTAATCCTTTCCCTACTTTTAATTTGTTTGGTGATTTGTTCCAGGTATTTATTTCTCTTTGCAACAAGAGATTTGAATTTGAATTAGAGAAACAAGAATTTGGACCCAAAATATTTTGAAGGGCTATTGTTTTCTTAAAGGGGCCATGACAAATTCGCCGACTTCACCCCGAGTCTCCGCGGCGTTGGAAAGAATTTAATCCATTCCTGGGTGGTCCCGGAGACAGGGAGCAGGGGAGACCACCTTTGCAACAGCTACTACGCCTGTTTTCATCCAAGGGCTAGACATTCATAGGCATTGGCAAATTGCTTGCCTTCCCGACCTCGGTTGAAAGGTTTGGAGGTGCGTCGACTGGAGGAACTACTGCAGGAGACAAGGACTTCTTTGTGGGTGGCTGCAGACCACAACTTCACCTCTGGATAACAGCTCCCACACAGCTCCCATTCAAGTGGCCTCAGTTTTCCGGATCGTGCCCATTGATGTCGCAAGGCGCCTGAAAGCGTCGGTCGATGGGACCATCTGATACAAATGAGGCGTGCGGGATGGATCTGCAGGTGCCGGTTTAAACCGAGGAGAGGCACGCAAACAAAGCTGGAGAAGCTCAGCGGCTCAGGCGGCATCTCTAGAGGGAAGGAATGGGTGACGTTTCGGGCCGAGACCCTTCTTCTGGAGATGCTGCCTGACAAAGATGTGAGGTTTCGATCGCCAAAGGACAAGGCGGAGACACTGTGGCGTGAGAAAATAACTGCAGATGCTGGTGCAAATCGAAGGTATTTATTTCACAAAATGCTGGAGTAACTCAGCGGGTCAGGCAGCATCTCAGGAGAGAAGGAATGGGTGACGTTTCGGGTCGAGACCCTTCTTCAGACTGATGTCGGGGGGGGGGGCGGGGAAGGATATAGGTGGAGACAGGAAGATAGAGGGAGAACTGGGAAGGGGGAGGGGAAGAGAGGGACAGAGGAACTATCTAAAGTTGGAGAAGTCGATGTTCATACCGCTGGGCTGCAAGCTGCCCAAGCGAAATATGAGGTGCTGTTCCTCCAATTTTCGGTGGGCCTCACTATGGCTCTGGAGGAGGTCATGACAGAAAGGTCAGACTGGGTGTGGGAGGGGGAGTTGAAGTGCTCGGCCACCGGGAGATCAGGTTGGTTAAGGCGGACTGAGCGAAGGTGTTGAGCGAAACGATCGCCGAGCCTGCGTTTGGTTTCGCCGATGTAAAGAAGTTGACATCTAGAGCAGCGGATACAATAGATGAGGTTGGAGGAGGTGCAGGTGAACCTCTGTCTCACCTGGAAAGACTGTTTGGGTCCTTGGATGGAGTCGAGGGGGGAGGTAAAGGGACAGGTGTTGCATCTCCTGCGGTTGCAGGGGAAAGTGCCCGGGGATGGGGTGGTTTGGGTAGGAAGAGAACGAGTGGACCAGGGAGTTACGGAGGGAACGGTCTCTGCGGAACGCAGAAAGGGGAGGGGATGGGAAGATGTGGCCAGTAGTGGGGTCCCGTTGTAGGTGACAGAAATGCTGGAGGATGATTTGTTGGATACGCTGGCTGATGGGGTGGAACGTGAGAACGAGGGGGATTCTGTCCTTGTTACGAATGGGGGGAGGGGGAGCAAGAGCGGAGCTGCGGGATATAGAAGAGACCCTAGTGAGAGCCTCATCTATAATGGAAGAGGGGAAGCCCCGTTTCCTGAAGAAAGACGGAGACACTGAGTGATTCATTTGAATGATTAATGAATGGTCAAGCAGAGGAGGTCTGTAGCACATTGACATCCTCAAATAAATGGTTTAATTTAATTATCCATCGACGTGACCAGCTACTGTGATTCATCTGTGTGGGAAGGAACTGCAGATGCTGGTTTACACCGAAGACACGGTGAAAAGTGCTGGAGTAACTCAGCGGGGACAGGCGGCATTTCCGGAGAGGGGGAATGGGTGACGTTTCGGCTCGAGACCCTTCTGCAGACTTATTCTTCAGGGTCTCGACCCAAAATGTTACCGCATTCCTTCTCTCCTGTCCCGCTGAGTTACTCCAGCATTTTGTGTCTATCTTCCAACACGGGCAAGAGATGGCTTTAGATTATTGCTCCTCGTAGGTTCAGTCTGAAGAAGGATCTCGACCCGAAACGTAGGCCATTCCTTCTCTCCAGATCTGCTGCCTCTCCCGCTGAGTTACTTCTGCATTTTGTGTCTACCTTTGATTCATGTATTGCATGACTAAATATATTGTCAGGGATAGCATGCATCATAGTGCAATCTCACAGTTGTGGCCATTCCAGTATTTCTTGGTACACTTACTAGAGGTCATAGCCTCAGAATTAAAAGGATGTTCCTTTAAGAAGGAGATGAGGAGGAACTTCTTTAGTCAGAGGGTGGTGAATCTGTGGGATTCTTTGCCACAGAAGGATGTGGAGGCCAAGTCAGTGGGTATTTTAAAGCAGAGATAGATAGATTCTTGATTAGCATGGGTGTCAGGGGTTATGGGGAGAAGGCAGGAGAATGGGGTGAGGAGGGAAAGATAGATTAGCCATGATTGAATGGTGGACTAGACTAGATGGGCCAAATGGCCTAATTCTGCTCCTTTCACTTATGGTGTTATGAGCTAATGGAATAATGCTTGAATCAAACCATTTTTCTCATAGGTTTAGAACTTAAGCACCACGTTTTCAGATAAAGTACTTATGAGGTACTCTAACTGCACTGGAAACGCTACAGATAACTTGTACACAGCAAAAAAGGCCCATAAACCACATTGAAATGACTGAACAGATCATAGTTCCATAAAGGAAGTTTCTTATTCACCGACATCTCTGGATAAATACATGTTTTTGCATTCATACACATCTCTCTGTATTGGACCTTTGTTTCTATGTTGAGTTTATGCCTTCAGTATACAATTCTGCATACTTCCTGCATCTGTAGATAGTTTACTTTAGTTTTGTTTATTGTCACGTGTACTGAGGTACAGTGAAAAGCTTTTTTGTTGCGTGCTGACCAGGCAGCGGAAAGACTATCCATGATTACAATCGAGCCGTCCACAGTGTGCAGATACAGGATAAAGGGAGTAATGTTTAGTGCATGCCAAAGCCCAGTTAAAGTCCAATTAAAAATAGTCCAAGGGTCTCCAATGAGGTAGATGGTAGGTCAAGACCACTCTCTAGTTGTTGATAGGGTGGTTCAGTTGCCCGATAACAGCTGGGATGAAACTGTCCCTGAATCTGGAGGTGTGCTCTTTCACACTTCTGTACCTCTTGCCTGAGAGGAGAAGAGAGGAGAGAAGATGAAAGTGAGACTCATCCTTGATTACGCTGCTGGCCTTGCCAAGGCAACGTGAAGTGCAGATGGCGTCAATGGAAGGGAGGTTGGTTTGCGTGATGGTCTGGGCTGCGTCCACAATATCTCTGAATTGAACGTACGTTCTTGCCTGGATGGTGTCTGTAACATCATCAAAACTCCTTTCTTTTCTTCATTGTAAAGATCTTTAACTGTGACCCCTGGTTCTGGACTCCCCCAACTGGAATTTAGAAGGATGAGAGGGGATCTTATCGAAACGTATAAGATTATTAAGGGGTTGGACACATTAGAGGCAGGAAACATGTTCCCAATGTTGGGGGAGTCCAGAACCAGGGGCCACAGTTTAAGAATAAGGGGTAGGCCATTTAGAACTGAGATGAGGAAAAACTTTTTCAGTCAGAGAGTTGTGAATCTGTGGAATTCTCTGCCTCAGAAGGCAGCGGAGGCCAATTCTCTGAATACATTCAAGAGAGAGCTAGATAGAGCTCTTAAGGATAGCGGAGTCAGGGGGTATGGGGAGAAGGCAGGAACGGGGTACTGATTGAGAATGATCAGCCATGATCACATTGAATGGCGGTGCTGGCTCGAGGGGCCGAATGGCCTCCTCCTGTACCTATTGTCTATTGTCTATTGTCTATTTAATGTCCAGGTCAGAGAAGAGAAAGGGCTATCGTCTCATCCTGGCTTTGGTCTCCTAATTTGAGGAAGGACATTCTTGCTATTGAGGCAGTGCAGCGCAGGTTCACCAGGTTAATTCCCGGGATGACGGGACTGACATATGTTGAAAGAATGGGTGGACTGGGCTTGTATTCGCTGGAATTTAGAAGGATGCGAGGGGATCTTATAGAAACATATAAAATTCTTAAGGGATTGGACAGGCTAGATGCAGGAAAAATGTTCTCGACGTTGGGGAAGTCCAGAACCAGGTGTCACAGTTTAACAATAAAGGGTAGGCCATTTAGGACTGAGATGAGGAAAAACTTCTTCACCCAGAGAGTTGTGAATCTGTGGAATTCTCTGCTACAGAAGGCAGTGGAGGCCAATTCACTGGATGTTTTCAAGAGAGAGTTAGATATAGCTCTATGAACTAATGGAATCAAGGGATATGGGGAAAAAGCAGGAACGGGGTACTGATTTGGGAAGATCAGCCATGATCATATTGAATGGCGGTGCTGGCTTGAAGGGCTACTCCTGCAACTATTTTCTATGTTTCCATGTTTCTAAAAGATGTTACCACTGTTAGTGTTCTCAGTGCTACATTTATGACAAGCCTGTTTTTCTGGTGCAATTTGTTGACAAGATGTTACCCACAAAGTAACAAACCGTCGACAGGGTGTTGGGCGCCCAAGGCTCATCGATGTGCGAGGGCAACGAAAGCTATCTCATCTGGTCCCAACCAACAGAAGGTCTACTGTGGCACAAGTCACAGGAACTGTTTATGGTGGTCACGGGAGGAATGTGTCACAATACACAGTGCATCGCACCCTGCTGCGTATGGGGCTGCACACGGAGGACCAACAGCATATTAGGCAGGAGTTTGTAATGTTTTGGCTCGTATGGTCATAATGTTTTGGCTGATCGGTGTATTTTTACGTTATTTTAGCACGACCTAAGAAGAATAGTTACAACTGAATGTGCTAAAAGTCTTTCCATGTCACCTGAGAGGCAACTCAGTGTTTAGTTAACAGGTCATTTACTGCAGCTGAAATTAAAATAAACCAAAGAGAACCCAGTCATAACGGCCTCCTTATTTGTACTTGACAGCTAAAATGTCTGACATAATTTCATTATCTTTACCATAACAAATGGAAGTGTCCACTGTAATTATTATTCAGGGGAAAGACATCCCCCGTTTATTGAGGCTTCAAGATGAAAACTAGTCCGTCTCATGATTTTTTCTTCTTCAATTGGCGGAGTCATAATCTTGAAATCTTTCCTGCTTCATTAATTGGAATAGGTTTTAGCTCCAGCCTGCGTGAAGTTTATAATTCCCCCCCACTTTTAGTTCAGGTTTTAGTGGATTAAGGGAGCGGCACGGTGGCGCAGCGGTGGAGTTGCTGCCTTACAGCGCCGGAGACCCCGGGTACAATCCTGACCACGGGGGACCTGTCTGCACGGGGTTTGCACCTTCTCCCTGTGACCTGCGAGATCTTATCGAAACGTATAAGATTATTAAGGGGTTGGACACGTTAGAGGCAGGAAACATGTTCCCAATGTTGGGGGAGTCCAGAACCATGGGGCCACAGTTTAAGAATAAGGGGTAGGCCATTTAGAACTGAGATGAGGAAGAACTTTTTCAGTCAGAGAGTTGTGAATCTGTGGAATTCTCTGCCTCAGAAGGCAGTGGAGGCCAATTCTCTGAATGCATTCAAGAGAGAGCTAGATGGAGCTCTTAAGGATAGCGGAGTCAGGGGGTATGGGGAGAGGGCAGGAACGGGGTACTGATTGAGAATGATCAGCCATGATCACATTGAATGGTGGTACTGGCTCGAAGGGCCGAATGGCCTCCACCTGCACCTATTGTCTATTGTCTATTGCGTGGGTTTTCTCCAGGCACTCTGGTTTCCTCCCACAATCCAAAGACGTACGCGTTTGTAGGTTAATTGTCTGTGGTAAAAATTGTAAATTGTCACTGGTGTGTCGGATGGTGGTGACATGCTCGGTGATCGCTGGTCGGCACGGACTCGGAGGGCCGAAGGGCCTGTTTCCACACTGTATCTGTAAACTAAAATAAATGCCATACCTTTACGGGAATTGGGAAGTGGGGTTACGTTAATTTGTTCAATTGACTAACATGGACAATATTTCCGCGCTACGTCTTTAAACGTGGCAGTATTTAGACTTGTTCAATGGCAATATTTCAGTTATTTTCAACACTGGCAATATTTGGCAAACATCTGCCAATATCTCAGGCAATATTTCAGAAGACCAAATTAGTTAGACAATTAATGAAGCACATTTGGAGTCGTGAAATAGTTTTTACCCCTGACTTTAGTTTAGTTTAGTTTAGAGATACAGTGCGGAAACAGGCCCTTCGGCCCACCGGGTCCTCGCCGACCAGTGATCCCCGCATATCAACACTATCCTACACTCACTAGGGACAATTTTTACATTTACCATGCCAATTTACCAACATACCTGGACGTCTTTGGAGTGTGGGAGGTAACCGAAGATCTCGGAGAAAACCCACGCAGGTCACGGGAGGAACGGACTAACTCCGTACAGACAACCACCCCGTAGTCAGGATAGAACCCGGGTCTCAGGCGCTGCAGGGCAGCAACTCTATCGCTGCGCCACCGTGCCACTTTCACGAAGACCAACTTATTTTAAAGCAGAGAAGTGAAACAGATGAAAAGCAGCACACTTGACCCAGACAACAATGCAATAAACGACGCCCTTTCAACCAAGTAGGTAACTTGACAGCGCAAGAAATAATCTACACTTCGGAGCATTTGAGTGCTTTGGAGGGGAACAGGAGCAGGAGATTATTATTGTGTGAATCTGCCGCCAACATAGAACCTAACGACACAAAGACAGACACAAAATGCTGGAGGCACTCAGCGGGTCAGGTAGCATCTCTGGAGAGAAGGAATGGGTGACGTTTCGGGTCGAGACCCTTCTTCAGACTCGACCAGCATCTGCGATTACTTGCACTGCTTAAGAACACAAACCCCCAGCTCCCTCCCCCTTGAGTGACTGTGCAATTCCGCCCACGCCCCGTAGCCGGTTCGAACCCTCGGTCAGAAGTCACGATTTATTTTGACAAGCATCACTAGGGTGTTTGGAATGGAAGCTGCCACTGGTATCTAGCGCTGGAAAGATGTCTGGCACAGATTAACAAACACCGCGAACCTCTGCCCTTGCAGCCACTCGAATGACAAAATAGATTTGGAAAAGAGTGGCTGGGCTCCACGTTCAGACTATGTTTATGAAATGTGTTCTACAAGGCGGTGGAAAACAAAAAGGGAAGAGGAGACCTGTCACAGATTATTTTTCACTCTGCTGAAAGAAATATTGTGCGAAAATCAAGGCAGAAATACTTGAATGTACACCGTGTAAGCTTGGTGGAAGCTGCCTTCTACC
Source organism: Rhinoraja longicauda (assembly GCF_053455715.1). Lineage (NCBI taxonomy): Eukaryota > Metazoa > Chordata > Chondrichthyes > Rajiformes > Arhynchobatidae > Rhinoraja > Rhinoraja longicauda. The sequence goes on from NC_135958.1 coordinate 73,686,934, forward strand.
AAGCAAGATCATGAGATCAAGTGATAGGAGCAGAATTAGGCCATTCGGCCCATCAAGTCTACTCCGCCATTCAATCATGGCTGATCTGTCTCTCCCTCCCAACCCCATTCTCCTGCCTTCTGATACCCGCACAAATCAAGAATCTATCTATCTCTGCCTTAAATATATCCACTGACTTTGCTTCCATAGCCTTCTGTAGGTAATAAATCCCACAGATTCACCACCCTCTGACTAAAGAAATTTCTCCTCATCTCCTTCCTTAAAGAGTGTCCTTTATTTCTGAGGCTATGACCTCTGGTCCTAGACTCTCCCACTAGTGGAAACATCCTCTCCACGTCCACTCTATCCAAGCCTTTCACGATTCTTTATGTTTCAATGAGATCCCCCTCATTCTTCTAAACTCCAGCGAGTATAGGCCCAGTGCCGACAAGTTAGAGAAGTCAATATTCATACCGCTGGGCTGTAAGATGCCCGAGTGAAATATGAGTTGCTGTTGCTCCAATTTTGCGTTTGCCCTCACTCTGACAGTGGAGGTGGCCCAGGACAGAAAGGTCAGTGTGGGAGTGGGAGGGGGAGTTAAAGTGTTTGGCAACCGGGAGATCACGTAGGCCCAGGCAGACTGAGCGAAGATGTTCAGCGAAACCATCGCCCAGTCTACGTTTGGTCTCGCCATCGTATAAGAGTCCACACCTGGAACAACGGATACCGTAGATGATCTCTGACCCCGGGTCTTGACCGGAAACGTCACCCATTCCTTCTCTCCAGAGATGCTGCCTGTCCCACTGAGTTACTCCAGCATTTTGCGTCTATCTTCGGTAATAACCACAGTGTCAACAATGTACACATGGTGGTGTTACCTGCAGCAAGTAAGTTACTGATATTGCGGTCTTTTCAAGTGACTCTGAATTCAAGCTATTTTTTAATGATTGGCCTGCTTCAAAACGGATGTGGATTGAGGAGGCCTCAGTTATATTAAGGCCGGACGCCTTATTGAGGAGGCCTCAGTTATATTAAGGCCAGAGGCCTCAGTTATATTAAGGCCAGAGGCCCTATTGAGGAGGCCTCAGTTATATTAAGGCCGGACGCCTTATTGAGGAGGCCTCAGTCATATTAAGGCCAGAGGCTTCAGTTATATTAAGGCCAGAGGCCTTATTGAGGAGGCCTCAGTTATATTAAGGCCAGAGGCCTAATTGAGGAGGCCTCAGTTATATTAAGGCCAGAGGCCTTATTGAGGAGGCCTCAGTTATATTAAGGCCAGAGGCCTTATTGAGGAGGCCTCAGTTATATCAAGGCCAGAGGCCTTATTTAGGAGGCCTCAGTTATATTAAGGCCAGAGGCCTTATTGAGGAGGCCTCAGTTATATTAAGGCCAGAGGCCTTATTGAGGAGGCCTCAGTTATATTAAGGCCAGAGGCCTTATTGAGGAGGCCTCAGTTATATTAAGGCCAGAACAGATGCGGACTCCAGATTTCCTCCTTTAAGGACATCAATGAAACAAATGATTTCATGACTGTACGATAGTTTAACGGTTGCCATTAATGATGCTCAACTTTTGTATCATCTTCTCCAACAGCTCCCAGAATATAAAACAGTGACCACTCTAAATAAATTATTGGGATCTTACAATGCCCTTCACTGGAGACATCCTGGCTGTCTTCGTTTATCTGCGCTGCTTAACACATTTTCAAAACAGACTGATCCAGCCACACATTGGATAAGTACAATGGTGATTTTTGATTGTTCCTCTTGTTTCATTTGTGAAGCCCTTTTTGTTTTATTTGTTAGACCCAAGACATCCGTGGGATGAAATAGCTGTGGTCCCTGGCAGACACTTTTATCTCCTTCTGGGCGAGACATCACAGATACAAGGAGGAAACCACTTGTCAGAAGTCCAACATGTGCAGCTTGTTTTGATGAGATGACTGGAACAGCAGTCGTGTCTGAATCGGAATAATAGCAGGTCATTCCCGGGATTATCATCGGTGCCCCACTGGAGCTTCCCAAATGAGAGCAATTAAATGTCACCAGCTCTAAACAAAATGTATTTTGCTGATTTCCCAAACTGAATCACGAGCCAAGATGGTTTTATTGTCATATGTCCCAGATAAAACAGACATTCTTACTTGCAGCAGCACCACAGAATATGTCAACATCATAGTCTGTAAGCAATATAATAAACGAGTTCGAAAAAAAAAAGTCTGAAGAAGGGTCTCGACCCGAAACATCACCCATTCCTTCTCTCCTGAGATGCTGCCTGACCTGCTGAGTTACTCCAGCATTTTGTGAATAAATACCTTTGATTTGTACCAGCATCTGCAGTTATTTTCGTAGAAAAAAAATAATTTTATATATACATATATATTGCACGTGTGTGTGTGTGTGTGTGTGTTCCTCTCTCTCTATATATATACAGATATATATCTATATATAATATATATATGTATATATGAATATAATAGCAATAGCAATTTAATAAACAAAATAAATATATATAGATTTGCTATGATAATTATATTGCTTATGTATAGGTGGGGGAGGAATGGAGAGAGAGAGGGAATGCAGGGGTTACTTGAAGTTGGAGAAATCAATATATATATATATCCAGCCACACATTGGATAAGCGCAATGGTGATTTTTGATTATATATTTTATATATATATATATATGTATATATATAAAATCTGATCTGAAACGTCACTTATCCATGTTCTCCAGGGATGCTGCATGACCCCTTATTCCATTACTCCAGCATCCTGTGTCGTGCTTTAATCTCCCCATATTTCAATTGCCTTTTCTCCACAAGCTGGGACTCTTGCACTGGAAGGCAAAAACTCTTACCACTGCACCGCCAAGCCGCCCATAGAGAACTCTCATGACGGGATTGCATTATTCATCCGTGTGGATCTGTTTTACAATAATCAACAACATTGCATGGTACAGTGTTCTTTCGGAACTAACTTTCATGGTATCTGTTCAATTTCACGGTGGAAATTGAACTCATTACCTCAGGGTTACCACGATCCCCACACTCACCACACTGTTCCATATGTCTTACTTTGTGATTACGTTTAGTTTAGTTTAGTTTAGTTTAGAGATATGGTGTGGAAACAGGCCCTTCGGCCCACCGGGTCCTCGCCGACCAGCGATCCCCGCACACTAACACTATCCTACACACACTGAGGGGCAATTTGCACATACACCAAGCCAATTAACCTACATGCCTGTACGTCTTTGGAGTGTGGGAGGAAACCGAAGATCTCGGAGAAAACCCACGCAAGTCACGGGGAGAACGTACAAAGTCCATACGGACAGCACCCGTAGTCAGGATCGAACCTGAGTCTCCGGCGCTGCATTCGCTGTAAGGCAGCAACTCTACCGCTGCGCCACCGTGCTGCATATTGCTTTAAAACATGTACATTGCCTCAATGTAAAGTGCTTTGCTTTAATGTAAAGTACATTGCCTTAATGTAAAGTACATTGCCTTAATGTAAAGTACATTGCCTTAATGTAAATTACATTGTCTTAATGTAAAGTACATTGTCTTAATTTATAGTGCATTGTCTTAATGTAAAGTGCATTGTCTTAATGTAAAGTGCATTGTCTTAATGTAAAGTGCATTGTCTTAATGTAAAGTGCATTGTCTTAATGTAAAGTGCATTGTCTTAATATATTTATTCACAAAATGCTGGAGTAACTCAGCAGGTCAGGCAGCATCTCAGGAGAGAAGGAATGGGCGACGTTTCGGGTCGAGACCCTTCTTCAGACTTGGGACTTGTCTTAATGTAAAGTACATTGCCTTAATGTAAAGTACATTGCCTTAATTAGAGGCAGAGGCACAATCTCCTTCATAGAACATGCAACATGGAAACGTATCACAGGGACACACCCTTTGGTCGACAAAGTCTGTGCTGAACGTGATATCAAGCTAAACTAATCCCATCCATATCCCTCAATTCCCTACATACAAAAGCTTCTTAAACGCGAGTATGAGATGAGGAGAAATTTCTTTAGTTTCTAGAGAGAGCTAGATAGAGCTCTTAAGGATAGCGGAGTCAGGGGGTATGGGGAGAAGGCAGGAACGGGGTACTGATTGAGAATGATCAGCCATGATCACATTGAATGGCGGTGCTGGCTCGAAGGGCCGAATGGCCTCCTCCTGCACCTATTGTCTATTGTCTATAGTCTAATCTAAAAGGTAAAGGGAGAGTCTAGGATCAGAGGCCTCTGGTTGTAAGGACGTACCTTTAGAAAAGAGACGAGGAGGAATTTCTCTAGTCAGAGGGTGGTGAATCTGTGGAATTCATAACCACAGAAGACTGTGGAGGCCAAGCCAATGGATATTTTTAATGCAAGGATTGACAGATTCTCGATTGGTACGGGTGTCTGGGGTTATGGGGAGAAGGCAGGAAAGTGGGGTTGAGAGGGAAAGACAGATCAGCCATGATTGAATGGCAGAGTAGACTTGATAGGCCGAATGGCCTAATTCTGCTCCTATCACTTATGAACATCATATCTATCTCCACCACCACCCCTGACAGCCTAGTCCAGCACCCACCACCTTTTGTAAATAACACTTCCTTTACTCTTCCGTGGTAGAGTTGCTGCTTTACAGCGCCAGACACCCAGGTTCGATCCTGACCATGGGTGCTGTCGGTATGGAGTTTGTACGTTCTCCCCATGACCTGCGTGGGTTTTCCCCGGGTGCTCCAGTTTCCTCCCACATTCCAAAGACGTCCAGGTTTGGCGGCTAATTGGCTTGGTAAAATTGTAAATTGTCCCTAATGCGTGTAGGATAGTGTTGGCGTGCGGGGATCGCTGGTCGGCGCGGACTCGGTGGGCCGAAGGGCCTGTTTCAGCGCTGTATCTCCAAACTAAACTAAACTAAACGACACTAAATGCAATACCCTCACAGGAATGGGGAAGTGGAATTACACTAAAGAGTTAAGATCAGTCTGAAGAAGGGTCTCGACCCGAAACGTCACCCGTTCCTTCCCTCCAGAGATGCTACCTGTCCCGCTGAGTTACTCCAGCATTTTGTGTCTAAACCAGCATTTGTAGTTCTTCCCTACACCAAGTAGTTCCTTTGGCAAACTTGGACAAGAGGACATAATGGCCTATTTCTGTCCTGAGCGTGTTAATAATTCAGTGATGATGGCTTCACCTCACCCTTATTCTTGGATAAAGCTCTCAGAACTTCTCTTGCTTGGCCCCGCATCACAGTATGAAGCAAGTCATTTGGAACGGCATTACTTCTGTCTGCTATCGCTGGCAGGAAGCTCCTGCTCGCTTTACCAGAACATTATCTAAAGGAACAGACGGAGCGAATATCAACCAGTCTTCAGTAAATGGGTGGTCTGTACACTGGGGAAGGCATTAGGAACATTACACAGAAGATAGACACAAAACGCTGGAGTAACTCAGCGGGTCAGACAGCATCTCTGGAGAGAAGGAATGGGTGACGTTTCGGGTCAAGACCCTTCTTCAGACTGAGAGTCAGGGGAAAGGGAAACGAGAGATATTGACGGTGATACAGAGAGATATAGAACACATGAATGAAAGGAATGAAAAAAAGTAATGATGATAACAGAAACAGGCCATTGTTAGCTGTGGGCCAGGTGAAAACTAGTTAGAGACAATGAGACTCAACAAGACGACTTTGAAGCTAGTACCACTTGGGTGGGGGAGGGACAGAGAGAGAGGGAATACAAGGGTTATTTCAAGTTAGAGAAATCAATTTCCATACCGTTGGGTTGAAAGCTGCCCAAGCGAAATATGAGGTGCTGCTCCTCGAAATTGTGCTAGGCCTCACTCTGACTGACAATGAAGGAGGCCCAGGACAGAAAGGTCAGTGTGGGAATGGGAAGGGGAATTAAAGTGTTTGGCAACCGGGGGATTAAGTAGGTCCAGGCGGACTGAACGAAGGTGTTCAACGAAACAGTACACAGCTGTGTATTCAAATAAGAAACTGGCCATAATACCTCATTACTGAGGGTCTGTTACTCGTTTTAAAGGAATCAGTTGAAACATTGCCTGGACTGCAAGGACACTTATGGAACTTAGGGTGAAGAGGGAACACCAACACTAACAAAATCTGTTACTGGCTGTAATGGCAGTTTCTATACCTTCTCAAAGTCCAACTTCGATAGCCATTGCTGCTCGGGGATGGAATGGAGGTGTAGCTTACGCACACACCCCACTCTGAGATAACAAACACGAATCTTCCAAACGCTGTTTCTTGATTAATTGGTCTTTATTAAAGTAGCACAAACGAATTCATAATTTTTCGTTCTTATCAACTGTTTCTTCTTCAAACAATACAGTAAAAATCGTTACCGTGTGGTCCTTGTGAGTGTAGCTGGCACGAGTGAGGCGGTCGTGAGTGTGGCAGTCGTGAGTGTGACAGTCGTGAGTGCGACAGTCATGAGTGTGGCAGTCGTGAGTGTGGCAGGCGTGAGTGTGGCAGGCGTGAGTGTGGCAGTTGTGAGTGTGGCAGTCGTGAGTGTGGCAGTCGTGAGTGTGGCAGTCGTGAGTGTGGCAGACGTGAGTGTGGCTGGCGTGAGTGTGGCAGTCGTGAGTGTGGCAGTCGTGTGCGTGGCGGTCGTGAGTGTGGCAGTCATGAGTATAGCAGTCGTGAGTGTGGTGGCAGTCATGAGTGTGGCAGTCGTGAGTGTGGCAGTCGTGAGTGTGGCAGTCGTGAGTGTGGCAGTCGTGAGTGTGGCAGTCGTGAGTGTGGTAAAAAACTGTATTCTCCCCATCCTCCAAGACTAAACTGACCCACAATCTCTGTTGCTACGCTTGCCTCCCCCAATGTGGGCACTACCCATTACGTATCAAATCACACCCACAAGCATGCAAACAAGTTAGAAACTAGAAATATTAAACATATCCACAATACAACGACAGTAACTAAATTAAGCGTAAATGGCTCCTACACACCGCCATGCTGATGATGATTACATTTATTTAAAACACCCCTTAAATTGGTTTAGTTTGGTTTAGTTCATAACTTCATAGGTGATAGCAGCAGATTTAGCAGCGATCGCACAGACTCCATGCAAGCAGCACCCACAGTCAGGATTGAACCCGGGACTCTGGCACTGAAAGGCAACAACTCTCTTGCTGCATCACTACAAGTCATGGTGTTTTCTAATATATTAACTTCTTTATGGTTCTGAATAATATTCAGAATATTCAGAAAATTCATAAGTTCATATTATGGCAGCAGAATTAGGCCATTCGGCCCATCAAGTCTACTCCACCATTCAATCATGGCTGATCTATCTTTCCCACTCAACCCCATTCTCCTGCCTTCTCCCCGTAACCCCTGGCACCCGTGCTGATCAACAATCTATCCATCCCTGCCTTAAAAGATATCCATTGACTTGGCCTGCACGGCCGTATGTGGCAATAAATTCCACAGATTCACCACCCTCTGACTAAAGAAATTCCTCCTTGTCTCAGTCCTCAGGATACTTCCTTTCATTCCATGGCCTCTGGCCTCTCAAGGGTAAAAGATGTGACACTAAGAGCAAAGATACAACCAAAGATGCTAGAGGAACAAGATGGACCACTCAGTTGAAATCGCCAATACTGAAGTGTAGTACGCAAAGGAGCGTAACAGCCGCCATTTTAGTAGGCAAAACCCGCCGTTCGCAGTGTAATCAGTGTTTTGGGGGAACAGTATGTGTGATGATACCATTAAAATGCAGAAAATATCTCATCATCTATCAATTCACAGATTTTTGTTATTTTTCTTTTTAAACGTTTCCGCAAGTTTCTGCCTACTAAAATGGCGCCGTGCCGTACTACGGTTTTTAGGGTTGAGTGTCAGAGAGTTGCGTATCTGTGGAATTCTCTGCCTCAGAAGGCAGTGGAGGCCAATTCTCTGAATGCATTCAAGAGAGAGCTAGATAGAGCTCTTAAGGATAGCGGAGTCAGGGGGTATGGGGAGAAGGCAGGAACGGGGTACTGATTGAGAATGATCCGCCATGATCACATTGAATGGCGGTGCGTACAGGCTCAAAGGGCCGAATGGCCTCCTCCTGCACCAATTGTCTATTGTCTATTGGTCTATCCTGCCCCTCTAGTATCTCTGGATACAACATTGAAGTCCGATAAAAATGGAATATGGAGTACGGCGCACGGCACACGGGCCAGAGAAGGTAGAAAGGTTTCACTTGTTATGCTTTTGCGTCTTTTGACACTAGCATAACATTTCTCAGCAGCACGGTTGGAGGAAACACAGGCGGGCGGGCGGGCGGGCGGGCGGGCGGGATGCACACCGCGGAGGCTAATGCATTAAACATCAGCTACTGGCAGGTTGACTCACACAGAGCTCTTGGCAGCAGCCCCGTATTCCTTGCAAAAGCAATGTTCTGGCTCCTTGGCAGCCAAACAGTCTCGTACCTAGAGAGAAACATCGGGTTCCTTTGCAGGTTACAGTAGTCTCTGTATGCACCTCACGGAAAAAAAAAAAAGGCCGTGCCAAAGAGCAGCACGTTTTGGGATTCGCAAGTGGCTAATGAATGCGGCCAGGCTGCTTAGCGCGTGTTGTCAGCCCCGCTGCGCAGTGGCAGAATGGACCTCTTCCAGCCAAAATATCTAATAAAGAAAAACTATCTACTTTCATCAGCCCACTGGGGCGGCATGTGAAAGGCTCAGAACACTCAGAGCAAAAATCCATGTCTGTTTTTATTAACCCCTGGAGGTCCGAACAATCCGTTTAATTCATGGTTTACGGCACCCATTACACACTCATGAGGTACATGATAAAATCCTTATGCTGATAATAAAACACAGTTACCGAGCAGCATAATTCATAAATAATTGTGGCCGGGAAATTCCTCCGAGCTGTTCCGGCTGTGTGGTACCACTTCACCAGAACTGTAAATGTCATGGAGTTTTCATGCCTCCAGTTCCTCCCCCACCTACCATCAGTCTGAAGAAGGGTCCCGTCCCGAAACGTTGCCTATCCATTTTCTCCAGAGGTGCTGCCTGACGCTGTTATCAGGCAACTGAACCGTCCGGCCACAACTAGAGAGCAGTCCTGATCTGCTACCCACCTCATAGGTGACCGTCGGACTGCCTTTGATCGGACTTTGCTGGCTTGACCGCGCACGAAACATTATTCCCTTATCGTGTATCTGTACACTGCAAAACGGCTCGATTGTAATCACGTATTGTCTTTCCGTTGGCTGGTTGCAGGAAACAAAAGCATTTCACTGTACCTTGGTACGTGTGACAATAAACTAAACTGAAACTGAAACTAAACTAAACCTGACTCGCTGAGTTACTTCTGCATTTTGTCTCTATTTTTTGTATAAACCAGCATCTGCGGTTCATTTTTAGTACGGTAATTTTTTATGGCGGCACGGTAGCGCAGCGGTAGAGTTGCTGCCTTACAGCGAATGCAGCGCCGGACACTCAGGTTCGATCCTGACTACGGGCGCCGTCTGTACGGAGTTTGTACGTTCTCCCCGTGACCTGCGTGGGTTTTCTCCGAGATCTTCGGTTTCCTCCCACACTCCAAAGACGTACAGGTTTGTAGGTTAATTGGCTGGGCAAATGTTTTTTTTTTTAATTGTCCCTAGTGGGTGTAGGATAGTGTTAATGTGCGGGGATCGCTGGGCGACGCGGACCCGATGGGCCGAAGGGCCTGTTTCTGCACTGTATCTCTAAATCTAAAAAGTCTAAATGTTATCACGGAGAGGGCCGTCCAACTCTTTTGCCCGGCCTCATTATCATATTATTATTCATGTGATTATCATCCATGTGAGGGGTGGATTAGTCTAGCCCATTGATGATATATTTTTGAAGTCTTAGACCTTACTTACTTGGCTGCCTCACAGAGCCAGAGACCCGGTTTCGATCTTGACCTTGGTGCTGTCTACGCGGAGTTTGCATGTTCTCCCTGCGACCACAAGGGTTGGTTTCCTACAGGTGTTCCGGTTTCGCCCCACCTCACAAAGACCCGATGGTTTGTAGGTTAATTGGCCTCTGTACAATTGGCCAAGTGTGCTCGTGTGTAGGGAGTGTGAACGGGTGACCGATAGTCAGCATGGACTCAGTGCAATGAAACATAGAAACATAGAAAATAGGTGCAGGAGGAGGCCATTCGGCCCTTCGAGCTAGCTCCACCATTTATTGTGATCATGGCTGATCGTCCCCAATCAATACCCCGTGCCTGCCTTCTCCCCATATCCTTTGATTCCACTAGCCCCAAGAGCTCTATCTAACTCTCTCTTAAACCCATCGAGTGATTTGGCCTCCACTGCCCTCTGTGGCAGAGAATTCCACAAATTCACAACTCTCTGGGTGAAAACGTTTTTTCTCACCTCAGTTTTAAATGGCCTCCCCTTTATTCTAAGACTGTGGCCCCTGGTTCTGGACTCGCCCAACATTGGGAACATTTTTCCTGCATCTACCTTGTCCATTCCTTTTATAATTTTATATGAAGGTCCTGCTTTCATGCTGTATATCTAAATTGAAATAGATAAAGAAAACTGAACTAAATGCAATAAAGTGGAACCGCAGATGCTGCTTTATACCAAAGATGGACACAAAATGCTGGAGGAACACAGCGGGTCAGGCAGCATCTCTGGAGGAAATGGATAGGTGACGTTTCAGGTCAGGATAATGGTGCAGCGGTCGAGTTGCTACCTCACAGCGCCAGAGACCCGGGTTCGATCCTGACTATGGGTACTGTCTTTTACGTTCTCTTCATGACCTTGTGGGTTTTCTCCGGGCCCTCTGGTTTCCTTCCACACTGCAAAGAAACATGCAGGTTTGTAGGTTGTGCAGGAAGGAACTGCAAGTGCTGGTTTAAACCGAAGATAGACACAAAAAGCTGGAGGAACTCAGCGGGGCAGGCAGCGTCTCTGGAGGGAAGGAATGGGCGATGTTTTGGGTCGAGGCCCTTCTTCAGACGTGTGAAGAAAGGTCTCGATCCAAAATGTCACCCGTTCCTTCTCTCCAGAGATGCTGCCTGTCCCGCTGAGTTACTCCAGCTTTTTGTGTCTATCACGTTGAGAGGTTAATTGGCTTCTGTAAATTATGTGTGCAGGATAGAGCTTTTATATGGGTGACAGCTGGTCGGCATCGACTCAGTGGACCGATAGGCCCGATTCCACGCTGTATCTCTAAACTAAACTAAACTAAACTAAAGGACTGTAGGGGCACAGGGATTGGTTCAGACCATCAAACCCTCTGATTGGTAGAAGAGGTGAGGTGGTGCGCAGGTAAAGGAAACCGAGCAGTCTGGTTTAGAACTCTGAGAGAGGCAGTAAGATTTATGGTTGTCTGTCGTTTAAGTGCGTTGGTTTTGTCACGGTTGTTAGTCTTACAATAAACGTCTACCTCAACGCACATCGCCTACGACTCGCCATAGGACCATTCTTCAGACTGAAAAATTGATGTGGAGGAGAGGGTGCTTCTGGTTTTCTGGTTCAATTCCAGTGGGTTTAGTTTAGTTTAGAGATCCTGCGTGGAAACAGGCCCTTCGGCCCATCGAGTCCGCACCGACCTGCGATCCTCGCACATTAACATAATCCCACACACACTAAGGACAATTTACATTTATACCAAGCCAGGTATTTATTCACAAAATGCTGGAGTAACTCAGCAGGTCAGGCAGCATCTCAGGAGAGAAGGAATGGGTGAGACCCGAAACGTCACCCATTCCTTCTCTCCTGAGATGCTGCCTGACCTGCTGAGTTACTCCAGCATTTTGTGAATAAATACCTTCGATTTGTACCAGCATCTGCAGTTATTTTCTTATGCTATTTATACCAGGCCAATGAACCTACAAACCTGTACGTCTTTGGAGTGTAGGAGGAAGCCGAAGATCTCAGAGAAAACCCACGCGGTCACAGGGAGAACGTACAAACTCCATGCAGACTGCACCCGTAGTCGGGGTCGAATCCGGGTCTCCGGCGTTGTAAGCGTTGTAAGGCAGCCACTCTACCGCCGCGCCACCGTGCCGCCCACGCCTAGTGGAACTCTAAGGAAGTGACGAGAAACCCAATCCCAGTAGCTGCCTTGAAGGTCCCTCCAGTCTTACTTTCTACCTGGAAAGAAAAAGGATTTCTGAATCTTAAGGGACTTGTCTGAATTAAATTTTGAAATGGGCATTGAAATTGTTCAGCCTGTCCAATGCTGTCAGAAGTAGATCGCTGAGTCTTCAGTAGAAGTGCAAGCCAACATGTAACTGTTTGTAGATGGAACATTCACCCCAAGTCATGGAAAATTGCACGAGGATGTCTGATTTATCCAGTGGGATGTGAAATGGTAACGATTTCTTGGCATGCCACCAACGTTGTAGATTCTGGTTTTGTAAAAGAAAACTGCTACTGATCAAAGAGGATGAATCCATGAAAACTATCCAGCGTGGTGCGGTCATTTACTGCCTCTCTTGGTTTAGTTTAGTTTAGGTTAGAGACACAGTGCGAAAACAGGCCCTTCGGCCCACTGAATCCATGCCAACCCGTGATTCTCGCAAACTTACAATATCCTGCACACACTAATGACCACTGACTTTTGGTTGGAAAGATCAATTGGTATTCAATTTACTGAGACAGATTTTTCCCCTTCATAAATAATTTTTTTTCATAAATGTCATTAATGCAAGCAAGGTGCAGGTGTGAAAAAAATTAAAGGAAACAAAAGGAACAAATTAAAAGCTGAGACTGTACAAACACCACGCCAATTAACCTACACATCCTTTGAGTGTGGGAGGAAACCGGAAACACCCGGAGAAAACCCACGCGGGTCACGGGGAGAACGTACAAACTCTGTACAGACATCACCCGTAGTCAGGATCGAACCCGGGTCTCCGGCGCTGTAAGGCAGCAGCTCTACCGCTGCGCCACTGTGCCGCACTATAATGTTCCACGCCATCTTGTTCAGCCTGAGTGGATAGCCTGCTGATTGAAACTGGGGAAAGATATAACATGTCGGTGGAAATAAAAATAATTCCTTTATCTCAGCAATATCTGAGTGCACATCAATAGCACACCACCGCTCCAGCTGAGTGTGTGTGGCTGGAAATTTGATGGAGTGCTTCCTATCATTTTCCATTCACAGGTTTTAACATGCAGAAATTAATAAGCGATGCACCATCTTCCCACTGTCAGCTCCTGATGTGCAGGGATTCCTGTTAGCCACAGGTCCTAAGAACATTGTTTGTTTGAAAACACAAAGCTAGGATAAATTTGGGATTGTAAGAAAATAACTGCAGATGCTGGTACAAATCGAAGGTGTTTATTTCACAAAATGCTGGAGTAACTCAGCAGGTCAGGCAGCATCTCAGGAGAGAAGGAATGGGTGACGTTTTGGGTCGAGAACCTTCTTCAGTCTGAAGATGCTGGTACAAATCAGACTGAAGAAGGTTCTCGACCCGAAACGTCACCCATTCCTTCTCTCCTGAGATGCTGCCTGACCTGCTGAGTTACTCCAGCATTTTGTGAAATAAATTTGGGATTGATGTACTATATAGGAATCATACAGAGATTGGGTGGTGCAGCGGTAGAGTTGCTGCCTCACAGCGCCAGAGACCCCGGTTCGATCCTGACTACGGGTGCTGTCTGTACGGAGTTTATACGTTCTCTCCGTGACGTGCCTGGGTTTTTCTCTGAGATCTTCGCTTTCCTCCCACACTCCAAAGACGTGCAGGTTTGTGGGTTAATTGGCTTGGTGTAAATGTAAAATAGTCTCTAGTGCGTGTGTGGGGGTAGTGTTAATGTGCGGGGGTCGCTGGTCGGTAGGACAATTAACCTATAAACCTGTACGTCTTTGGAGTGTGGGAGGAAACCGAAGATCTCAGAGAAAATTCTCGAGGTCACAGGGAGAACGTACAAACTCCCTTCAGAAAAGCACCCGTAGTCAGGATCGAACCCGGGTGTCTGGCGCTGTAAGCGCTGTAAGGCAGCAACTCTATCGTTGCGCCACCGTGCCACCCTTAAGATCCTGCCTTGGTGTTTAAGGTGTCATTCAGTAATGTGTATGTTAAAATATATCATCCAGAGTAAACTACAGGGTAGTTTAGTCTGTACAACTACATTTAATTATGACCTCATGATCTCTTGACATACTAAACTACATAAGGAGTGCGGCCCAGCACAAATTGGAAGAACAGCACCTCTTATTTCACTTGGACAACTTACCCCCCCAGCGGTATGAATATTGACTTCTCTAACTTCAAGTAACCCTTGAAGGGGCTTTCCCTCCCCCTTCCCAGTTCTCTGACCAGTCTGACTGTCCCCTGATTAGTTTATCTCTGTTTGCTTCTTTGCGAACTTCTCCTAGCTAACAATGGTCTATTGTACATTTTCCTTGACCCCCCCATCTCTTTTGGTGTCTCGTTTTCACACCTTACCCTTCCTTACCTCTGTCTCCCTCTGCCCTGACTTCATCTAAAGAAGGGTCTCGCCCAGAAACGTCAGCCATTCCTTCTATCCAGAGATGCTGCCCTGTCCCGCTGAGTTACTCCTCCAGCGTTTTTGTGTCCATCTTCGGTGTAAACTAGCGTCTGCAGTTCCTTGCTACACGTACTAAACTCCATCTTGGGAGTTTGGCTGATATTCGTTCATTATTCCACCTTAATTTGTTTCCAATCTAGGAGGTTAGGTTACTGATATTTAATATATTGAATATGTCAGGGAAAAATCTATTAGGAATTATTGAGCTGCCTGATTTCCTGGCACTGATCCTAGACTAACTCTTATGCATTGTGGTTTGAGCTGTGCCTGGTGGAGTGTGGCTTCTCATTTGTATCTTGGTGCAATCTACCATGTGCCTGTTGACTTGTGGCGTGAACAGTCATTCTGCCTTCGATATATTTTTTCCACAACACCCCCCCCCCCTTCCAAATTTAGTCATTTCTGCTACTTAAGAAAATCGAGGTGCATTTAATCTTGATATATCTCAATATAATTGACCCTAGGAAAATATGCCAAAAGCTAAATTTACTAAACCCATCAATCCGAACAATTACTGCCGCTGCATCAGTCCACGGGGTGATCGTAAACCTTACTGCACGTTTGAAATAACCGGCGTAGGCATTTGACATTTGAAGTGATCTGTTGGAAAATGAATTCCATATGAATTCTCGGAAGGAAAACAACGCATGAAGTATGATGCTCTCAGGAATTTGCTGGAGATGGATTCCTGCCACCGACAGGATTTGTGAGATGTATCGCATCCAAGCCCACATTTACGCAGGAGAATAAAACCATTAGCGAGCGGGAACCGGCGAGCTTATGGAGACCACCCTTGGAGGTGCCAGGGAGCCTCTCTCATGTTTGGCCGCATCAGGGAATATACAGGAAGAGTGACTGGTTAAAGAACACAATACCCTTTGGCGTGCTGAACCTTAAATCATCTGATAGTCCGATTGAGCCATGCTTGAGAGCTGCTTACAATGACGCCACACGTCCCGGCCTGAACCAAGGAATGGTGCGACCAGCACTGCATGAGTTACTCCCAATGCGGCCCAACCAACGCCTTGCACAGCTGCATCATGACTGCATCAGCTCATATGTGAGAGGAGCAGAATTAGGCCATTCGGCCCATCAAGATTACTCCGCCATTCAATCATGGCTGATCTATTGTTCCCTCTCAACCCAATTCTCCTGCCATCTCCCCATAACTCCTGACCCCCGTACTAACCAAGAATCTATCTATCTCTGCCTAAAGAATATCCGTTGGCTTGGCCTCCACAGTCTTCTGTGGCAATGAATTCCACAGATTCACCACCCTCTGACTAAAGAAATTCCACCTCATCTCTTTCCTAAAGGAAAGCCCTTTAATCCGGAGCCTAGGTCTTAGACTCTCCCACTAGTGGAAATCCTCTTCACATCCACTCTATCCAGGCCTGATCCCCTGACTCTTAGGGTTGCCAACTGTCCCGTATTAGGGGGGACATCCGGTATTTTGGGCTAAATTGGTTTGTCCCGTATGGGACCGCCCTTGACCCGTATTAGTAGGGTTGCCAACTTCCTCACTCCCAAATACGGTATTAGGCCCGGGGGGGCGCTGTAGGCCCGGACACTGTAGGCCCCGACACTGCAGGACCCGACGCTGTAGGTCGCGACAGTTTAGGTCTAGGTTTCCGACATTTTAGCTTCGGACAGTCTAGGTCTGGAGGTCCTAACGGAGGTTGCATAGCAACCCGCCTCCCGGCCCGGGCGGCCGCCATTGCTGGAGCGGGAGCACGTGGCCGCTGGCTGGGTGAGGTCACGTGGGGCGCTGGGCGGTGACCTCACCTTGTCCCCTATTTGGGAGTGAGGAAGTTGGCAACCCTACTGACTCTTATACTCAATGCCCTGACCAACAAAGGCAAGCATGCCATACACTTGCCTGACCAAGCCACCTACTTGCGTTGCCACTTTCAGGAAGATAAGAACCTGTAACCCCAGATCCATCTGCATCTCTCTTCTTTGGCAGTCCATGGAGGTGGAGATTTTAGCTCCATTGGGCCTGTTTTTATCCTAAATGATGCGCTTTCCCTTTCTTTCTCCGAGATGTTACCATGAACATCTCTGTAACAGTGCAGTGGCCACCTGTGGTACTGTAATGGACCCGCCTCACAAAGAAAACAAAAATGATACATTTCCCTTAAAATAAAAATAAGTAGTTCAGGCGAGCTTTTGAAAAGATAACAATTAATTAACTATTCGTTTATTTTATCTAACCTTAGCAATTCCCTCTGAGTGAAATGTAAAATAAACACCATGGACACAGTTATCCTGGTTACTCCTACGAAAGTCTTTTTATTTTAATATTGTTCTGGCTTCCAGTTTAACTTGGAGGATTAGTTTTTGATTTAGTTTTAGAGAGACAGTGCCCAACCAGGCCCTGCGGCCCACCGAGACCGCACCGACCAGCAATCCCATCACTTTAACCCACACGCACACTCGGGACAACTTTTACATTCGTACCAAGCCAATTAACCTACAAAACCTGTACGTCTTTGGAGTGTGGGTGGAAACTGATGATCTTGGAGAAAACCCACGCAGGTCACGGGGGGGGGGGAGCATACAAACTCCACACAGACAGCACCCGTAGTCGGGTGCTGTCGGCAGTAGTCCAGTGCCATAGTCGGGTGCGGGCGGCACGGTGGCGCAGCAGTGGAGTTGCTGCCTTACAGCGAATGCAGCACCGGAGACTCATGTTCGATCCTGACTACGGGCGCCGTCTGTACGGAGTTTGTACGTTCTCCCCGTGACCTGCGTGGGCTTTCTCCGAGATCTTCGGTTTCCTCCCACACTCCAAAGACGTACAGGTATGTAGGTTAATTGACTGGGCAAAATGTAAAATATTGTCCCTAGCGTGTGTAGGATAGTATTAATGTGCGGGGATCGCTGGGCGGCGCGGACTCGGTGGGCCGAAGGGCCTGTTTCCGCGCTGTATCTCTAAAATAAAAAGTAGTCAGGATCGAACCCGGATCTCTGGCGCCGTAAGGCAGCAACTCTACCGCTGCGCCACCGTGCCGCCCTTCATTATTACAGCGATTATGTTTTTTTTTGTTGGATTAATTGGTTAAAGCTCAAAAGTGGTGAACGCTATTCTATGAACAGGAAGGGACTGCAGGCGCTGGTTTACACCGAAGATAGACACAAAATGTGTCTGAGTTACTCAGCGGGTCAGGCAGCATCTCTGGAGAGAAGGAATGGGTGGCATTTTGAGGGTATCGACCCAAGATGTCACCTATTCCTTTTCTCCGGAGATGCTGCCTGACCTGTCGAGTTAGTCCAGCATTTTGTGTCTATATTGTGTGACACATCTCAAGTTGGTTCTGAACTGATAACTCAAAATTAAAGGACAGAGGTGTTAGGCATCTTCATTAAATGGTCTTTCTCAGCCTAGTATGTTGAACTGAGATGAGGGAAATTTTTTTCAGTCAGAGAGTTGTGAATCTGTGGCATTCTCTGCCTCAGAAGGCAGTGGAGGCCAATTCTCTGAATAGACAATAGACAATAGACAATAGTCAATAGGTGCAGGAGTAGGCCATTCAGCCCTTTGAGCCAGCACCGCCATTCAATGCGATCATGGCTGATCACTCTCAATCAGTACCCCGTTCCTGCCTTCTCCCCATACCCTCTCACTCCGCTATCCTTAAGAGCTCTATCCAGCTCTCTCTTGAAAGCATCCAACGAACTGGCCTCCACTGCCTTCTGAGGCAGAGAATTCCACACCTTCACCACTCTCTGACTGAAAAAGTTCTTCCTCATCTCCGTTCTAAATGGCCTACCCCTTATTCTTAAACTGTGGCCCTTTGTTCTGGACTCGCCCAACATTGGGAACATGTTTCCTGCCTCTAATGTGTCCAATCCCCTAATTATCTTATATGTTTCAATAAGATCCTCCCTCATCCTTCTAAATTCCATTGTATACAAGCCTAATTGCTCCAGCTTTTCAACATACGACAGTCCCGCCATTCCGGGAATTAACCTAGTGAACCTACGCTGCACGCCCTCAATAGCAAGAATATCCTTCCTCAAATTTGGAGACCAAAACTGCACACAGTACTCCAGGTGCGGTCTCACCAAGGCCTGGTACAACTGTAGAAGGACCTCTTTGCTCCTATACTCAACTCCTCTTGTTATGAAGGCCAACATTCCATTGGCTTTCTTCACTGCCTGCTGTACCTGCATGCTTCCTTTCAGTGACTGATGCACTAGGACACCCAGATCTCGTTGAACATCCCCTCTTCCTAACTTGACACCATTCAGATAATAATCTGCCTTTCTATTCTTACTTCCAAAGTGAATAACCTCACACTTATCTACATTAAACTGCATCTGCCATGTATCCGCCCACTCACACAACCTGTCCAAGTCACCCTGCAGCCTTATTGCATCTTCCTCACAATTCACACTACCCCCCAGCTTAGTATCATCTGCAAATTTGCTAATGGTACTTTTAATCCCTTCATCTAAATCATTAATGTATATCGTAAATAGCTGGGGTCCCAGCACCGAACCTTGCGGTGCCCCACTTGTCACTGCCTGCCATTCCGAAAGGGACCCATTTATCCCCACTCTTTGCTTTCTGTCTGTCAACCAATTTTCTATCCATGTCAGTACCCTACCCCCAATACCATGTGCTCTAATTTTGCCCACTAATCTCATATGTGGGACCTTGAGGTCTCCTATGTGGGACCTTGAGGTCTCCTATGTGGGACCTCTCTCTCAAGAGAGAGCTGGATAGAGCTCTTAAGGATAGCGGAGTCAGGGGGTATGGGGAGAAGGAAGGTACTGATTGAGAATGATCAGCTATGATCACAATGAATGGCGGTGCTGGCTCAAAGGGCCGAATGGCCTACTCCTTCACCTATTGTCTATTGTCTATTGTATCAGTTAATGTGAGTAGATATGGTGAATTAGGGAGAGTTTAGTTTAGTTTAGCGATACCATGTGGAAACAGACCCTTTGGTCCACCAAATCTACACCACCAATGATACACCACCACTAGACCTGTCCAACACTGCAAGGATAATTTTACAGAAGCCAATTAACCTGCAAGCTTGCACGTCTCCGGAGTGTCGGAGGAAACCGGAGCACCCAGAGATAGCCCACGCGGTCACGGGGAGAACGTGCAAACTCCGCCCAGACAGTACCCGTAGTCAGAATCGAACCCGGGTCTCTGACGCTGTAAGGCAGCAACTCTACCCCTGCACCAGTCACCGAAACACTGAAAACGTTCCAAGATCCTCGACATTAGAAGACAACTTTGAGGGGGAAACCATGAGATTTTTCTTCTGAAATTGTAACCAGACCCCATCAAAGTAAACCACAGCAAAGATTTAAATCAGGCG
The DNA here is from genome assembly GCF_053455715.1 of Rhinoraja longicauda. Lineage (NCBI taxonomy): Eukaryota > Metazoa > Chordata > Chondrichthyes > Rajiformes > Arhynchobatidae > Rhinoraja > Rhinoraja longicauda. Next base: position 73,706,746 of record NC_135958.1, read on the forward strand.
TGCTCCCTTGCGATCAATGGAAGTGTCTTGTAATGTCAAGAGGCAAATTCAGAACTAGTATCAAGGATTTCCTTGATCACCGTCTGCTTTGATCTGTTCTTTTCACACAATACAATACAATACAATACAATATATCTTTATTGTCATTGTACCCAGGGGTACAACGAGATTGGGAATGCGCCTCCCATACGATGCAATAATTTAAGTAATTTAGACAGCAGCAACCCAACGAAACGAAACAGTTGTAACAGTTTTGGACAGGGTAAAGTGCAAGTTGATCTATGCGTTGTGGCCATCCGGCTCAGCAGGACCGGTTCATAGCAGCTATGGCCCTGGGGATGAAGCAGTTCCTGAGTCTGGAGGTGCGGGCGTAGAAGGCCTTGTATCGTCTGCCCGATGGAAGGAATTCGAACAGACTGTTGCAGGGGTGTGAAGAGTCTTTGTGGATGCTGGTGGCTTTTCTGAGGCACCTTACCCTTCCATATCTCGTTGCCCTCTCGACCCGGAAACATCGCCCGCTCCTTCTGTCCAGAGATGCTGCCTGTCCCACTGAGTTTTACTCCAGCATTCTGTGTCTATCTTCGGTGCAAACCAACACCTGCATTTCCTTCCTCCATGTCTCTATGGGTCAGACGGCCGCCATCAAAGAACCTAAGATGGATGGCGTGCTTAATCTGGATAATTGTGCTCATTGTATTTTATTTTTTTTTGTCCGCAGAAGTAAAATAAATCCAAAAGAAAAACAACCTAATCGCAGTCTGTGGAGGTTTCCAATCACTGAACTCTTCAAGAGCTGCTGCCTCAGGACGACTGAAGTCATTGTGCAGAAACCACTCAAACACTCAATGCTTCATTCCCCGCATGAGAGACACGCACAAGTTTCTCCCTTTCGAATCCTCAAAGTGTAGTTGTGCATTTGCCCGTCGGCCAGGCGTCGAGTCGAAGGTAATTAAGTGACCGTTCCCATGAGGCCTTTCACCTGATGAATTTTCCCCCGAAGAAATATTATAAGGTGAGATGTTAATACATGTCGACAAACCAAGGCGACAGAAATATGGTGTTGGTGATGCCAATATATTACTTTGCTTCGGCTTTTCTTTCGCCACCCGATCTTCGAACTCCGCCAATGAGACAAGTGAGTCAATTGTCAGCGAGGTTTCTAGTGTAAGTTGAAGGACTCTGAGCCGGGGATCCAGAAGTCAACATCTGGTGGAACATTTATGGCTGGTGGAGCAACAGGGAGGAACGTTTTGAAGAGCTAACATCTACATACTAAAACTCTCGTTTGTTTGTTTGTTCGTTCCTGAACTACAGCCCAAACGGTACACGATAGCGCAACAGTTTTCAGGCCCACCTTACTCACCGTCGTCCCTTTGGTGCTAATGGAAGAAGTTTCACTGAAATCGGTGTTATATTTTTAAAGTTATTCACATTTTAAAGTTTAAATCTTTCTCCTAAGGAGGGAGTTTGAGGGGGGGAGGGAGGGATGGGGAGGAGGAGGGGGGGAGGGAGGGGGGTGGGAGGGAGGGATGGGGGAGAAGGGAGAATGAGGGGGGTTGAGGGGGATGGAGGGGGGAGGGAGGGAGTGGAAGGGGGGGAGGAGGAGGGAGGGGAGGCAGGGGGAGGGAGGGGAGGACGGGAGGGGAGGGGAGTAGGGGGGAGGGGGGGAGTGGGGGAAAGGGGGAAGAGGGGAGGGGGGGAGGAGAGGGTGCTGCACCAATGCAGGAGAGGTTTGGGCCAACAGGTCCACTTGGTCTCTGAAATCTAAAATGATCACTCTAACTCCATGGTAGCTGTTCCAAAAAGATCAGTGGCCTTTTCACACCTTTTTAGGCTTATCTTTAGACACACCTTTTAGGCCTCGGGGCGGCACGGTGACACAGCGGTAGAGTTGCTGCCTCACAGAGCCAGAGACCCGGGTTCGATTCTGCATACGGGTGCTGTCTGTACGGAGTTTGTACGTTCTCCCCGTGACCCGCGTGGGTTTTCTCCGGGTGCTCCGGTTTCCTCCCACACTCCAAAGACGCACGGGTTTGTTGGTTAATTGGCTTCAATGGAAAATTGTAACTTGTTCCTAGTGTGTAAGACGGCGCTGGCGTGCGGGGATCGCTGGTCGGGGCAGATTCAGTGGGCCGAAGGGCATGTTTCCAAGCTGTCTCTCCAAACTAATCTAAACTAAAAACTAAACTGCAGACTTTAGAGAGACAGTGCGGAAACAGTCCCTCCGTCACATTGATTATCTGCAGCCTTCAGTGGAAGTGAAATCTACAGATTGAAAAATGTATCGACATATTTTCTCACCTCAGTCCTATCCTTTCATCCATCAACAGGAAAACGCTTCTCAGGGCTGTCTCTCACTCTCCGAATTTAAGATGTATCATTGCAAGTCACGTCAAGTCAAGTTTATTTGTCACATACACATGCACGATGTGCAGTGAAATGAAAGTGGCAATGCCTGCGGATTGTGCAAAAAAAAGAATTACAGTTACAGCATATAAATAAAAGTTAATACAGAGAAGATAACATTTAGTCCCTGGAGTTATAAAAGTTAACAGTCCTGATGGCCTGTGGGAAGAAACTCCGTCTCATCCTCTCCGTTTTCACAGCGTGACAGCGGAGGCGTTTGCCTGACCGTGGCAGCTGGAACAGTCCATTGCTGGGGTGGCAGGGGTCCCTCATAATCTTGCTTGCTCTGGATCTGCACCTCCTGATGTATAGATCCTGCAGGGCGGTCGAGTGTAGTTCCCAGGGTGCGTTCTGCCGAACGCACTACTCTCGCAGGGCCTTCCTGTCCTGGGCAGAGCTGTTCCCAAACCAGACTGTGATGTTGCCGGACAGGATGCTCTCTACAGCACCAGAGTAGAAGCAATGAAGGATCCTCAGAGACACTCTGAATTTCCTCAGCGGTCTAAGGTGGTAAAGGCGCTGCTTTGCCTTGCCCACCGGTGCGGCAATGTGCGTTGCCCATGTAAAATTCTCATGAATGTAGGCTCTTATATATTACTCAGGACAATTCATTCCAAGAATTAAAACAGTGAAATAACGCTGCATTTAGATTTTGAAAGCAAGGTTGATCAAGGCTAAAAGGTTGGGGTTTTTCTGCGGGAGGTTGAGGGTTTTCGTAGAATCAGCTCGCACACGGGGAAAGCGTGCATAACCTGTACACATGAAGCAGAGTGGCACAATGACGCAGCAGTTAGGTTGCTGCCTTCCACACCTGGGTTTCTGTGCGGAGGTTGCACGTTCTCCACGTGACCACGTGGGCTTCCTCCGGGCGCTCCGGTTTCCACCCACATTCCAAAGACGTGCAGGTTTGCAGGTTAATAGGCTGCTGTAAATTGTCCCTGGTGTGTGCGGGGTAGAGCTAGTGTGCGGGTATAATTTAGGTTTGTTTATTGTCACGTGTACCGAGGTACAGTGAAAAACATTTGTTGTGTGCTGCACATGATTACGATCCATCCATCCGCAGTGCACAAATACACGATGAAGGAGGATAACGTTTAGTGCGAGATAAAATCCAGTAAAGTCCGATTAAAGATAGCCCAAGGGTCTCCGATGGGATAGATTGTAGGTCAGGACCTCTCTCTCGTTGTTGACAGGATGGTTCAGTCGCCTGATAACAGCTGGGAAGGAACTGCCCCTGAATCTGGAGGTGTGCGTTTTCACACTTCTGTACCTCTTGCCTGATGGGAGAGGGGGAGAAGATAGAATCTCCAGTGAGGTGAATAATAACTCAGGGCTGCTCTCTCGTGATTGCTGCTCAGCATGTACTCGATGGCCCGAAGGGCCTGTTGACACACTGTAACTCTAAAACTAAAACTAAAGGGCAGCACGGTGGCGTAGCAGTAGAGTGCCAAAGCCCGGGGTCTATGGTTCGATCCTGACTGGGGATGCTTGTCGGTACGGAGTTTGTACGTTCTCCCCGTGACCTGCGTGGGTTTTCTCCGAGATCTTCAGTTTCCTCCCACACTCCAAAGACGTAGAGGCTTGTAGGCTATTTGGCTTCGGTAAAAATGTAAAAATGTCCCTCGTTGTGTGTAGGATAGTGTTAATGCGCTGGGATCGCTGGTCGGCGCGGGCTCGGTGGGCCGAAGGGCCTGTTTCTCCGCGCTGTACCTCCAAACTAAACTGAACTAAAAGGAAAGTTAGTTGCTGATCGTGTAACGTTGATGCCCGCCGGGCAGGGTTAAAGCATAGACCCTGGACATTGTGCGACGTGTCGGGTGGAAGTCACATCTGTTCCTTATTCCAGGGGCTGCAGAGATGCCACGGCAGACTGCTTACAACATAAAGCACCACGTAAGTGTTAAACTGTCAACCTCCAGAAAGCAATTCTGAGATATAATTCATCATGTGCCCGAGCTTTATGCAAACATCGGGCTGTCAGCGGTTGAATACGCTGAGTTCCCTCCGGACCTGGTGAAGTGTTCCCTGCTTTATTTATGAGCCAGTGTGACTCCAGTATTACTGGCGTCGCGGCCACGGTCCCGGGGCCTCGCTGGTTCCCCCCTTCACCACTCCGGTAAACAACGGAGGAAGGCCTTGCAACGTGTAATTGGCCGAGCAAATCTGTTTAGATCTCCCGGCGGTGATGTAAACTCAAGTTGACTATGTATCCTGTTGAAGTGACATCTTGTCCTTCGGGCAGGACGCTCATCAGATGTAACAAATTACTACCTGCTGCACCACCCCCCAACCCCCACCCCCACCCCCCACCCCCACCCCCCACCCCCCCCCCCACACCCAACCCCCCCCCCCCCCCCACCACCCCCCACCACCCCCCACCCCCCCCCCCCCCCATCACTCCATCTGGCTCTGTATTGTAACCGGATAGAAGCAGGGCTGAATCATGGGCATACCTGAGGTTGATTGCATTTTCTGTAACGTTCCTTGAAATATCTGATAACACAGAATCGCACAGTGTGGAAACAGACCTTCGGCCCAACTTGCCCACACCGGCCAACGTGTCCCATCTACATCAGTCCCATTTGGCCCACATCCCTCCAAACCTGTCCTACTCATGTGCCTGTCTAAATGTTTTTTAAATGTTTAGATTTAGATTTAGATTTAGAGATACTGCGCGGAAACAGGCCCTTCGGCCCACCGAGTCCGTGCCGCCCAGCAATCCCCGCACATTAACACTATCCTACACACACTAGGGACAATTTTGACATTTACCCAGTCAATTAACCTACATACCTGTACGTCCTTGGAGACGTACAGGTATGTTCCAATCGTACCTGCCTCAACTGCCTCCTCTGGCAGCTCGTTCCACACACCTGCCACCCTTTGCGTTAAAAAGTTACCCCTCAGATTATTTTTTAAATCTACCCCCCCTTACCTTAAAGCTATGTCCTCTGGTTCTCGCTTCCCCTGCTCTGGGCAACAGACTCCCTGTGTCCACCCTGATCTATTCCTCTCATGATTTTATACACAACATGCAAGCTATGTATTTCCTCAGTGCTCAGAGTAAGTCCAGAACGATATTGCTGTAATAGGATGTAATGCTGAAGCTTGAAGAAGCACTGGTCAGAACGCATTTGTAATATTGTGAGGAGCTTTGGGCCCCGTATCTGAGGAAGGATGTGCTGGCATTGGAGAAACATAGAAACATAGAAAATAGATGGACGAGTAGGCCATTCGGCCCTTTGAGCCAGCACCGCCATTCAATATGATCATGGCTGATCATCTAGAATCAGTACCCCGCTCCTGCTTTCTCCCCATATCCCTTGATTCCGTTAGCCCTAAGAGCTATATCCAACTCTCTCTTGAACACATCCAGTCAATTGGCCTCCACTGCCTTCTGTGGCAGAGAATTCCACAGATTCACAACTCTCTAAGTGAAAAGGTTTTTTCCTCATCTCAGTCCCAAATGGCACTACTCCTTATTCTTAAACTCTGACCCCTGGTTCTGGACTCCCCCAACATCGGGAACATTTTTCCTGCATCTCGGCTGTCCAATCCCTTAAGAATTTTATATGTTTCTATAAGATCCCCTCTCATCCTAAATTCCAGTGAATACAAGCCCAGTCGATCCATTCTTTAGTGGTCCAGAGGAGGTTTACGAGAATAATCCCAGGAATGATTGGGTTAACATATGATGAGCGTTTGATTGCACATTGTACGTTCTCCCTGTGACCGCGTGGGCTTTCTCCGGGTTCTCCGGTTTCCTCCCACCAAAGACGTACAGGTTTGTAGGTTGTGTATTAAGGAACTGCAGATGCTGGTTTAACCTGAAGATAGATACAAAATGCTGGAGTAACTCAGCGGGACGGGCAGCATCTCTGGAGAGAAGGAATGGACGACGTTTTGGGTCGAGATCCTTCTTCAGACATCCCAAAGGTGTGCAGGCTTGCAGGTTAATTAGCTTCTGTAAATTGTCCCTAGGTTGTCGGATAGAACTGGAGTACGTGTGATTGTTGGTCGGCACGGACTCGGTGGGACAAAGGCTCAATGTTTCTTTATTGTCACATGTACCAAGTTAGAGTTAAATTCTTTCTTTTTGCACATTATTACTTTAGTTTGGAGATACAGCGCGGAAGCAGGCCCTTCAGCCCACAGGGTCCGCGCCGCCCAGCGATCTTCGCGCATTAACACTATCCCACACACACTAGGGACAATTTACATTTACCAAGCCAATTAACCTACAAACCCTGTACGTCTTTGGAGTGTGGGAGGAAACCGAAGATCTCGGAGAAAACCCACGCGGTCACGGGGAGAACGTACAAACTCCGTACAGACGGCGCCCGCAGTCGGGATCGAACCCGGGCCTCCGGCGCCGCAAGCGCTGTAAGGCAGCGACTCTACCGCTGCGTCACCGTGCCGCACCCAATTATTACTATACGTAAACATGATCCCAGATGAAGTACGAAGTGTATAGAAGCAGCCCACTGAGACGATATACAAGAGTCGACATATTTAGAACATAGAAACGTTTCTATAAGATCCCCTCTCATCCTTCTAAATTCCAGTGAATATCAAGCTTTCCTCATATGACAGTCCCGCCATCCTGGGGTCAATGGAAATAAAAATGGTGAGAGATGTGAAACATGGAAACGTAGAAAATAGGTGCAGGAGTAGGCCATTCGGCCCTTCGAGCCAGCACCGCCATTCTATGTGATCATGGCTGACAATCTAAAATCAGTACCCAGTTCATGCTTTTTCCCCCATATCCCTTGATTCCGTTAGCCCTGAGAGCGAAATCCGACTCTCTCTTGGGCCCATTTGGCGCCATTTTCCCCAGGTTTGGCGCTTGCTTCCACACTGTATCTCTAAACTAAACTCAACTGAACTATAAGTTACGTGGGCCTTGCTCCGTGGCAAAGCCAGTTCTTGATACCCTGGGGGAGAATCCAAGCCATGACGTGTGAATAGGGAGCTGGTCTGGTTGCTATCTTTCATAGCAATATGCTGATGTGTTTGAGATGCATGACTCGTATCCAAGAGCTACATCTTTAAAATTCAGTTTTTAAATATTCTGCGACGCTGCGGATGAGACACAATGGTGAAAGTCGAGCAGTGTGTTTGTTGAAACAATAAATAAGTGGTGCCCCAACGCGGTCCCGTCAGTCATCTGCAGTGCCTGCACGGTGTTAAAAGACTATTGCCAGTAGCTGGTGAATCTTTCGGAGGTTGCAAGAAGCTTTCGGTACGTTGTTATCGGGTTCGTGGTACACACCAAGGCTGGATCGATGACAAAAGTGATCAACAAGGCTGTCATTATCTGAAGCTTTCCCACCGCAACGTATCACACGTTGTCAAGCTGGAAAGGCCGCAGACCAAGATTTAGTATTGTCAAGCTGGAAAGAATACAGAGAAGATTGACGAAGAGCTCGATAGGGCTCTTAAGGATAGCGGAGTCAGGGGGTATGGGGAGAAGGCAGGAACGGGGTACTGATTGAGAATGATCAGCCATGATCACATTGAATGGCGGTGTTGGCTCGAAGGGCCGAACGGCCTTCTCCTGCACCTATTGTCTATTGTCTATTGTCTATTGTCTATTGTCTATTGACTCGAGGGTCTGAGCAACAGGGAGAGGTTGAGTAGGCTGGGACTCTATTCCTTGGAGCGCAGGAAGATGAGGGGTGATCTGATCGAGTTGTATAAAACCACGAGAGGAATAGATTGGGTAGATGCACAGAGTCTCCCGCCCAGAGTAGGTGAATCGAGGACCAGAGGACATAGGTTTTAAGGTGAAGGAGAAAAGAATGAATAGGAATTTGAGGGGTAACATTTTCACACAAAGGGCGGCGTGTGTATGGTATGTGCTGCCAGAGGAGGTAGTTGAGGAAGGGACTATCGTAATGTTTCAGAAACAGTTAGACAGTTACGTGGAGAGGACAGTTTTGGAGGGATATGAGTTAAACACGGGAAGGTGGGACTAGCTGGGACATGTTGGCCGGTGTGGGCAAGTTGGGCCGTAGGGCCGGTTTCCGTACTGTATGACTCCAAGACTCTATGAATAAGTTCCCCCCCTTCATTCTTCTCACTTCAAGAAGTACAGACCCAACCTGTTCACCTGCTCACGGCGGCCATTTCTCTCACCTCAGGATTTAGCTCAGCAAATCTCATTTAATTTCCTCTTGTGTTGCTATCTCCGTTTTTAGGTTAGAGGATCTTACCAGGTCCATTATCCACACGTCACAATGGCCGGGGTGCAACTTGTCCTTGACTATGCTGCTGGCCTTGCCGAGGCAGCGTGAGGTGTAAATGGATCCAATGGAAGGGAGGTTGGTTTGAGTGATGGTCTGGGCTGCGTCCACAATTCTCTACAATTTCATCCACGGACTATCTTTGATCGGACTTTATTGGACTTTATCTTGCACTAAACGCCATTCATACATTATTCCCTTTATCATGTTTCTGTATACAATGGACGGCTCGATTGTAATCATGTATTTTATTTCTGCAGGCCGGTTAGCACGCAACAAAAGCTTTTCACTGCTCCTCGGTACACGTGACTCAATCCTTCCACTTGTTTTCTTTTATGGTTGCCACAGAGAGTAAAAATCAGTTCAGTTCAGAAAAGGCAGCTTCTGACCTGATCATGTTGCTTAACGTGTCTTTGTACTGTGGGGTGGCGCGGTGGCGCAGCGGTAGAGTTGCTGCCTTACAGCGCCAGAGACCCGGGTTCCATCCTGACTACGGGTGCTGTCTGTACGGAGTTTGTACGTTCTCCCCGTGACTGCGTGGGGTTTCTCCGAGTTCTCCGGTTTCCTCCCGCATTCCAAAGACGTGCAGGTTTGTAGGTTGATTGGCTTCTGTAAATAGTCCCTATTTTGCAGGATAGAACTCGTGTACGGGGTGATCGCTGGTCGGCGTGGACTCGGTGGGCCGAAGGGCCTGTTTTCACGCTGCTTCTCTACGCTAAACGAAACTAAACCTTCCCATTTGTTCCTGGCCTCCTTGCGGCTTTTCCTCACTGGATCCCTGATGTAAATCCCGTCCCAATGTTACTCGTGTCTGCTTGTGCTCACTCTGCAGTTGCCACTTACTGTAATGGTTTCTTTCAAAGATAGAACATCAAGGAGGTAGGGAAAGAAACGCTCTCCCGTTATTCGGCTGTGATTGTTTATTTGAACGAGTGTGGTAAATATCAGCTGCCACTTTAAAAATAATAATTCTGAGCCGTGGGTGTTTAAGTTTCGATGTTTATACCTTGGTTCAATTGGGCTGATGTACTTAAGCACGCAGATAGACACAAAATGCTGGAGTATCTCAGCGGGACAGGCAGCATCTCTGGAGAGAAGGAACGGGTGACGTTTCGGGTCGAGACCCTTCTTCGGACTCTATGGTTGTCAATCTAAATGCTGGTTCCACTCAATATCTCTTCTAGTCTGAAGAAGGGTCTCGACCCAAAACGCCACCCATTCCTTCTCTCCAGAGATGCTGCCCGTCCCGCTGAGTTACTCCAGCTTTTTGTGTCTGTCTTCGGTTTGAACCAGCGTCTGCAGTTCCATCCTGCGTACTTCAGCTTGCATTCTGAGCTGTGTCACATCAAGGACAGGCAGATGAAGCCGAGCTCGGCCCCGAAGACCAGAGGGCCGAGGAGGAGGGAGCCTCTGGTGACAACTGGCGCGAGAAGTGGGCCAGTAGAAACATAGAAATATAGGTGCAGGAGTAGGCCATTCGGCCCTTCGAGCCAGCACCGCCATTCAACATGATCATGGCTGATCATCAAAAATCAGTACCCCGTTCCCGCTTTTTCCCCATATCCCTTGATTCCATGAGCCCTGAGAGCTATATCTGACTCCACTACCTTCTGTGGGAGAGGGATAGGGGTATGGCCTCCAGCACCTTCAAGGTCGGCTGCAGGGGGCATACCGCAGTCGGGCGAGGAGAGGGACGTCGGTTGGCGGGCCGAGCCACTCGCGGGCGACGGAGGAGGCCTGAGGCCTACCTGGATTGGAGCCGCTCCAGTACATCGAGCGCCTCTTTGGGCTTTTTGTAATTGGCGCCACAATATGGCGACCGGTACGTGTGTGATCCATGCAGGAATCCCACTGCACAGTGCGCACGTGACAGTGAAGCAACACTGAACCATTGACAATAGAAAATAGACAATAGGTGCAGGAGGAGGCCATTCGGCCCTTCGAGCCAGCACCGCCATTCAATGTGATCATGGCTGATCATTCTCAATCAGTACCCCGTTCCTGCATTCTCCCCATACCCCCTGACTCCGCTATCCTTAAGAGCTCTATCCAGCTCTCTCTTGAATGCATTCAGAGAATTGGCCTCCACTGCCTTCTGAGGCAGAGAATTCCATAGATTCACAACTCTGACTGAAAACGTTTTTCCTCATCTCAGTTCTAAATTGAGCCGGTTATTCAGAGGCTAAGTCTCTTCCACAGGACGGGACATTTAATTCTAGTCAATCAAGTAAGAATCAGTGATGATGACCTGGAGATGCAAGGAACTGCAGATGCTGGAATCTTAATACAAAAAACAAGGTGCCGGAGTAACTCGGAGGGTCAGGCAGCATCAAATTGAGGACACAGATAGGTGAAGAAGCTGAAACCTTCTGTATTCCTTCTCTCCAGAGATGCTGCCTGTCCCGCTGAGTTACTCCAGCGTTTTGTGTCTAGCCTTTATATAAAAGTAGTTTCCGCATATTTGGTAGCAGGGTGGGCACTGTGGGAGGCATGGGGCATTGAACCTTCATTATAAACCAGCATCTGCAGGTCTTTCCTACACAGACAGGTGACGTGCTGTGTTGGGACCCTTCTTCAGATCTTGAAGGTGAAGTAGGTTGTGAGCTTGGTGGATCACATCGACTGGCACTGTTGCCAACTGGCGAAAGAGCCTTTCTGAACATCAGTGTGCGTCGAAAGACTCAACAATAAAAATTGCCAGTGATGGAACAGGACTGGAAGCATCTGAGCAGGAATTTAATTGAATCCAGCGAGGCGATACGACTCAAGGAGAGATCCCCCTCTCCTTTACTTCACGCTGCCTCGGCAAGGTCACCAGCACTAGGCTTGTATACACTGGAATTTAGAAGGATGAGAGGGGATCTTATCGAAACGTATAAGATTATTAAGGGGCTGGACACATTAGAGGCAGGAAACATGTTCCCAATGTTGGGGGAGTCCAGAACCAGGGGCCACAGTTTAAGAATAAGGGGTAGGCCATTTAGAACAGAGATGAGGAAAAACAGAGAGTTGTGAATCTGTGGAATTCTCTGCCTCAGAGGGCAGTGGAGGCCAATTCTCTGAATACATTCAAGAGAGAGCTAGATAGAGCTCTTAAGGATAGCGGAGTCAGGGGGTATGGGGAGAAAGCAGGAACGGGGTACTGATTGAGAATGATCAGCCATGATCACATTGAATGGCGGTGCTGGCTCGAAGGGCCAAATGGCCTACTCCTGCACCTATTGTCTGTTGTCTATTGTCTATTGTCTATAATCAAAGACAAGTCTCACTCTCTCTTCTCCCCTCTCCCTTCAGGCAAGAGGTACAGAAGTGCGAAAACGCACACCTCCAGATTCAGGGACAATTTCTTCCCAGCTGCTTTAAAGCAACTGAACCATCCTCTCACCAACTAGAGACGATGGTTCCTGACCTCCCACCGACCTCATTGGAGAGCACCAATCTATCGTTAATCAGACTTCGCTGGACTTTATCTTGCACTAAACGTTATACCTGTATCTGTACACTGCGGACGGCTTGATTGTAATCATGTATAGTCTTTTCACTGACTGAATAGCACACAGCAGAATCAGTCTGAAGAAGGGTCTCGACCCGAAACGTCGCCCATTCCTTCTCTCCTGAGATGCTGCCTGACCTGCTGAGTTACTCCAGCATTCTGTGAATAAATACCTTCGATTTAAACCAGCATCTGCAGTAATTTTCTTGTAGCACACAGCAGAAAAGCTTTTCACCATATCTTGGTACGCACGACAATAACAACATAAACTAAACTAAAGGGGGGATAAAATCAGTGTGACATGGATATTTGAAGTTAGCAAGAGAAGTGGTGAAAATGTAGCAAAGCTCCCACATCATATTGTCTCACTGTCGGGATCAAATTTGATTCACAGAAACTAACTATGATCGGTAAAGACAAAATGTTGGAGTAACTGGGCGGGACAGGTAGCATCTCTGGAGAGAAGGGATGGGTGACGTTTCGGGTTGAGACCATTCTTCAGACTGAGAGTCAGGGGAGAGAGAGATTATAGTGATATGGAAGGGTAAGGTGTGAAAATGACAGATCAGCTCTATCTAACTCAGAGAGAGCTAGATAGAGCTCTTAAGGATAGCGGAGTCAGGGGGTGTGGGGAGAAGGCAGGAACGGGGTACTGATTGAGAATGATCAGCCATGATCACATTGAATGGTGGTGCAGGCTCGAAGGGCCGAATGGCCTCCTCCTGCACCTATTGTCTATTGTCTATTGTCTATAGAACAGACAATGATAAGGAAATGTCGGATGGTTCATTGTTAGCGGAGGGGAAGGTGACAAGGAGGCACACAATCAGTAATATTCAATCAGAAGGACAGTGAAACTAGTCGGAGAACTAGGTTGGCGGATGGATGGAGAGAGAGAGAGGGAAAGCAATGGTTAATTGAAGTTGGAGAAATCAAAAATTTATACCGCTGGGGTGTAAGCTGCCCAAGCGAAATATGAGGTGCTGTTCCTCCAATTTGTGCTGGGCCTCACTCTGACAGTGGAGGAGGCCCAGGATAGGAAGGTCAGCGTGGGAGTGGGGGTTAAAATGATTAGCAACCAGGAGATCACGTCGGCCTAAGCTGACTGAGTAACTTGCTTTCTCTCTGTGCAGGAAGGAACTGCAGATGCTGGTTTAAACCGAAGGTAGGCACAAAACGCTGGGGTGACTCTGTGGGACAGGCAGCCAGTCTGAAGAAGGGTCTCAATAGACAATAGACAATAGACAATAGGTGCAGGAGTAGGCCATTCAGCCCTTCGAGCCAGCACTGCCATTCAATGCGATCATGGCTGATCACTCTCAATCAGTACCCCGTTCCTGCCTTCTCCCCATACCCCCTCACTCCGGTATCCTTAAGAGCTCTATCCAGCTCTCTCTTGAAAGCATCCTACGAACTGGCCTCCACTGCCTTCTGAGGCAGAGAATTCCACACCTTCACCACTCTCTGACTGAAAAAGTTCTTCCTCATCTCCGTTCTAAATGGCCTACCCCTTATTCTTAAACTGTGGCCCCTTGTCCTGGACTCCCCCAACATTGGGAACATGTTTCCTGCCTCTAATGTGTCCAATCCCCTAATTATCTTATATGTTTCAATAAGATCCCTCCTCATCCTTCTAAATTCCAGTGTATACAAGCCCAATCGCTCCAGCCTTTCAACATACGACAGTCCCGCCATTCCGGGAATTAACCTAGTGAACCTACGCTGCACGCCCTCCATAGCAAGAATATCCTTCCTCAAATTTGGAGAGCAAAACTGCACACAGTACTCCAGGTGCGGTCTCACCAGGGCCAGGTACAACTGTAGAAGGACCTCTCGACCTGAAATGTCACCCATACCATCCCTCCAGTGATGATGCCTGTCCCGCTGAGTTACTCCAGCATTTTTGTGTCCAGCCCACAAACCTGTACGTCGGTGGGAAGCCGGAGCGCCCGGAGAAAACCCACGCAGGACACGGGGAGAACGTGCAAACTCCGTGCAGACGCCACCCGCAGTCAGGATGGAACCCAGGCCTCTGGCGCTGCGAGGCAGCAACTTAATGCAAGGTTATTTTAAGTGAAACCTATTTTAAGTTGAAGCATGACTCCCGCAACTAATGGCTGGATATTTTGACTGTTCCTTCCAACATTGTGAACAGAAGGCTTTCTTTGGTCCAATTTACCTGTTGAAACTATAGTGCGCGGAGCGATAAAGTGATGATTTCCGCTGCCGAGGAAAGTAAATGTATAAATTTAGCTCAGTTTCTCTGCCAACACTATTAAGCTCGATATAATAAAGTCTACATTGTTTATTGTATTGAGATTGCTCGTGTCCATAGGGGCCTATTCATTTTATGTTAATTTGATTTGGATTTTACTCGTACCCATTGAACAAATTCCCAGTTAAATTATAAAACGGTACTGTTAATGCAGGTTGGTAGTAAATTACAGGTAACCTATACAGGACCGCAGCGTTGCAGTCCAAGAAAAATGACTTACGACGAGAAAAAAAAATTAAAACAAACCTGGATTGCGGTTTCAGTTGTATTTCTGGGCGGCGTGTGTGAATTTAGCCGCCTACAGTGGGAGCAGTGTTCCAGCATTCTGGAAAGAAAAAAACCCTGGTAGCCTTCAGCAGTAATTCCAAGAGGAATAGTCTGTAACTTGGCACACGTTACTTTTCTCTGTCTCCATTCCAGTTCTGCTTGGAGACAGCCCAAGACTCAGGTGTGGTCTCCCATTCCCAGTTCTCCTGGTAACGGCACACAAGTGTGGACAGGAGATATCAGCTCGGACAGCTGGGAAAGGGACGCTTCGAAACGCCGAGGGTCCAAATACACTGCGGTGACACACGGTGACCTGGTCTCACCTCACCCCTCCGCTCACACCCCCCCCCCCCCCCCTTTAGAGATACAGCGCGGAAATGGCACACCGAGTCCGCGCCGACCAGCGACCCCCGCACATTCACCATCGTACGTTCTCCCCACGACCGGGTGGGTTTTCTCCGGGTGCTGCGGTTTCCTCCCAAACTCCAAAGACAATAGACAATATACAATAGGTGCAGGAGTAGGCCATTCGGCCCTTCGAGCCAGCACCGCCATTCACCGTGATCATGGCTGTTCACTCACAATCAGTACCCCGTTCCTGCCTTCTCCCCGTAACCCCTGACTCCGCTATCATTAAGAGCTCTATCTAGCTCTCTCTTGAAAGCATCCAGGGAATTGGCCTCCACTGCCTTCTGAGGCAGAGAGTTCCACAGCGTCACAACTCTCTACAGGTTTGTAGGTGAATCGGGCTGTTAATTGGCAGCCTGTTGCCATTGTAAAAGGTCATTGGCCGTGAGAGTGAGCAGCTTTGCATGAGGTGAGGAGAGAAGCTGTCTCTCTGCATGCTGTTTGGCTGCATCAGTTGGTCGAGCTGCTGCCTCACCGCGCCGGAGTCACGGGCTCGACCCTGACCTCGGGCGCTGTCTGTGTGGAGTCTGTCTGCACGTTCTCCCGTTGACCCGCTCCAGTTTCCTCAGGGTGCCCCCGTTTCCACCCACATCCCAAAGATGTGTGGGATTGAAAGTCAATTGGCCTCCGTAAATTGCTCTCGTGTGTCAGGGAGTGGATGGGGAAGTGTGATGGGATGGTTGGCGTGGGTTGGTCAGATGCAATGACAGGGAATGATGACTGGGTTGACAAGGTCTTTGATCAAATGCATGGGGCAGAGTGCAGTCCACTATCATTTTTTTTAGATTTAGATTTAGAGATACAGCGCGGAAACAGGCCCTTCGACCCACCGAGTCCGCGCCGCCCAGCGATCCCCACACATTAACACTATCCTACACCCACTAGGGACATTTTTTACATTCACCCAGTCAATTAACCTATAAACCTGTGCGTCTTTGGAGTGTGGGACGAAACCGAAGATCCCGGAGAAAACCCACGCAGGTCACGGGGAGAACGTACAAACTCCGTACAGACGGTGCCCGTAGTCAGGATCGAACCTGAGTCTCCGGCGCTGCATTCGCTGTAAGGCAGCAACTCTACCGCTGCGCCACCGTGCCGCATAATCGTTGATTGTCACGTGGACAGAAGTACAGCAAAGAGCATGTTTGATGCATGCCATCCAGTCAGCAGAAAGACATGATTACAATCAACCCCTTCACAATGCACAGACACACAGGGTAAAGTGAATAACATTTAGTGCAAGATAAAGTCCGGTAAAGTCCGATTAAAGATAGTCAGAGGGTCTTCAATGAGGTGGATGGCAGCTCGGGACCGCTCTCTAGTTTGTGAGAGGATGGTTCAGTTGCCTGATAACTAGGGTTGCCAACTGTCCCGTATCAAGTCAAGTCAAGTTTATTTGGCACATACACATACAAGATGTGCAGTGAAATGAAAGGTCCCCCGCAGTCCAGCAATAGAGCAATAAAAATAAACAATTTCACACACAATCAACAAAAAAGGAAACATCCATCACAGTGAGTCTCCTCCAGTCACCTCCTCACTGTGATGGAAGGCCAGAAGGTCTTTTCTCTTCCCCTGCCGTCTTCTCCCGCGGTCAGGCTGTTGAAGTTGCCACGTTCCAGGCCGCGCCGGACGGTGAAAGGTCCGCAGCGGGCCGACCCAAGCCCCGCGATCCGGGGCGGGCGAAGACGCTGCCGCTGCACGTCGGGGCGGTCGGGGCTCCCGACATTAGCCGGGACATCCTGTATTTTGGGCTAAGTTGTTTTGCCCCATACGGGACCGCCCTATTAGGCCCGGGGTGGCGCTGTCGGCCTGGATGCTGGAGCAACTCTGCGGGTCAGGCAGCATCCCCGGAGAAAAGGATTCGGAGATGCTGCCTGAAACGCAGTCTGAAGAAAGGTCTACTCGAAGTCTGCACGTCTTTGGAGTATGGGAGGGAAGCAAAGTTCTCGGAGAAAACCCACGCGGTTACAGGGTAAACAATGTACAAACTCCATCTACTCGAAACGCAGTCTGAATAAGGGTCACGACCCGAAACATCACCTATTCATAAGATCATGCCTGATAGGAGTAGAATTAGGCCATTCGGCCCATCAAGTCTGCCATTCTATCACGGCTGATCTATCTATTCACAAAATGCTGGAGTGACTCAGCAGGTCAGGCAGCATCTCGGGAGAGAAGGAATGGGTGACGTTTCAGGTCAGTCTGAAGAAGGGTCTTGACCCGAAACATCACCCATTCCTTCTCTCCCGAGATGCTGCCTGACCTGCTGAGTTACTCCAGCATTTTGTGAATAAATCGATTTGTACCAGCATTTGCAGTTATTTTCTTACACGGCTGATCTATCTCTCCCTCCCAACCCCATTCTCCTGCTTTCTCCCCATAACCCCTGACACCCGTACTAATCCTTTTCCCTAGAGATGCAGCCTGTCCCGCTGAGTTACTCCAGCACTTTGTGCCTATCTTCGGTGTGAACCAGCATCTGCAGTTCCTTCCTACACAGCAGGAGAGGAGATTAAGGGACAGGGGGAGAACCAAGGGCCATCATAAATTTATGGGATAAAATTATATTATTCTTTGTAGCACCGACATTCCTGGGTAACTCGTAAAGAGTCGATGGAAGAGAAAAATGTGCAATCCGCTTTTCCTGTCATGACGGTTTGACATAAATATGATCCAGTATCTACGTGATGCAATGGTTGAAAGGAGATTTAACTCTGAACTACTTTTTGAAACAGGGCCAAAAATACACCCTCGGCTTAAAGTCTCCACCATATCCCAAATGCCACATAAACAACTAACAATTTTGGGAACAGGCACTGTTGATAGTGCGAATGAAAATGATCCGTGACGTTGAAAGCTTGCGAAAGCCACAGATCGTTCACTGACCAAAGTTTAGTTTGGTTCAGAGGTACAGCGCGGAAACGGGCCCTTCGGCCCACCGAGTCCGCGCCGACCGGCGATCCCCGCACGTCTACACTAGGGGTCGATTTACAATTTTACCAAGCCAAATCAGCCTACGAACCTGCACGTCTTTGGAGTGTGGGAGGAAACCGAAGTTCTCGGAGAAAACCCACGCAGGTCACGGGGAGAACGTACAAAGTCCGCGCAGACAGCGCCCGTAGTCGGGAACGAACCTGGCGCTCTCTGGCGCTGTGAGTGCTGTCAGGCAGCAAGTGGAAAAACAAGATGTGTAGAATAGAGAACTGCCTTCATTGCCATCCAAAAACATGCTTTTGGACGAAATTACATTACCCATAGTCAACAATGAGAGGCAATACAAAAAGGAAAGCAATAAAACACACAATCACAAAAACCAACAGAAAACATCCATCACAGTGAGTCTCCCCCAGTCACCTCTTCACAATAGACAATAGACAATAGACAATAGACAATAGGTGCAGGAGGAGGCCATTTAGCCCTTCGAGCCAGCACCACCATTCAATGTGATCATGGCTGATCATTCTCAATCAGTACCCCGTTCCTGCCTGCTCCCCATACCCCCTGACTACGCTATCCTTAAGAGCTCTATCTAGCTCTCTCTTGAATGTATTCAGAGAACTGGCCTCCACTGCCTTCTGAGGCAGAGAATTCCACAGATTCACAACTCTCTGACTGAAAAAGTGTTTCCTCATCTCCGTTCTAAATAGCCTACCCCTTATTCTTAAACTGTGGCCCCTGGTTCTGGACTCCCCCAACATTGGGACATGTTTCCTGCCTCTAACGTGTCCAACCCATTATTAATCTTACATGTTTCAGTGTATACAGTCCCACTGTACTGGGGAGAACAGGGGAAAGAAAGGGTTAGGGTGCGGAGAGCAGGGAAGGAAGGAGTGAATGGTGGGGAGATGCAAGAATTGATGGTGGGGAGGGAGAAGGGGACCAGCACCATAGCTCACAGTGTAAATCCCTCCGTTAACTGATCCCTGTATCTCACATTCATTTGCAATATTTCATTCCGCCAATGATACACTGAGGCACTGGGAGAATTCTCGTCACCGCATTGACAACATTAACTCTTAGTTTACATTGGCGATACAGTGTGGAAACAGGCCCATCAGCCCACCAAGTCCGCGCCGACCAGCGATCCCCGCTCACTAACACTATCCTACACATACACACTAGGGACAATTTAACATTTAGACCAAGCCAATTAACACCTATCCATGTCCCTCCAGAGATGCTGCCTGTCCAGCTGAATTACTCCAGCACTTTCTGTTTTTTTCTCCCCTCAAGTAGACAATAGACAATAGGTGGAGGAGGAGGCCATTCGGCCCTTCTAGCCAGCACCGCCATTCAATGTGATCATATCATATCATATCATATCATATCATATCATATCATATCATATCATATCATATCATATCATATCATATCATATCATATCATATATATACAGCCGGAAACAGGCCTTTTCGGCCCTCCAAGTCCGTGCCGCCCAGTGATCCCCGTACATTAACACTATCCTACACCCACTAGGGACAATTTTTTTTAAACATTTACCCAGCCAATTAACCTACATACCTGTACGTCTTTGGAGTGTGGGAGGAAACCGAAGATCTCGGAGAAAACCCACGCAGGTCACGGGGAGAACGTACAAACTCCTTACAGTGCAGCACCCGTAGTCAGGATCGAACCTGAGTCTCCGGCGCTGCATTCGCTGTAAAGCAGCAACTCTACCGCTGCGCTACCGTGCTGGCTGATAATTCTCAATCAGTACCCCATTCCTGCCTTCTCCCCGTACCCCCTGACTCCGCTATCCTTAAGAGCTCTATCCCATCTTTCCCATCTTTCTCAAGACTGAAGAGTGAAGGAAGGTTTCGGGTGGACCTGGATTGGAAGAAGGCGTAGCAGTGGCCCTTCAGCCCACCAAGTCCGCGCCGACCAGCGATCCCCACACACTAACACTATCCTACACACACACACACTAGGGGCAATTTAACATTTATACCAAGCCAATTATCCTACAAACCTGTACTACACTTTGGAGTGTGGGGGGAAACCAGAGCTCCTTGGGAAGACCCACGCAAGTCACGGGGAGAAGGTACAAACTCCGTACAGACAGCACCCGTGGTCAGGATCGAACCTGGGTTAAGTTTAGTTTAGTTTAGAGATGCAGTGTGGAAACAGGCCCTTCGGCCCATTGGGTCCACGCCGACCAGCGATCCCCGCACATTAACACTATCCTACACACACTAGGGACATTTTTTTACATTTACCGAACCAATTGACCTTACAAACCTGTACGTCTTTGGAGTGTGGGAGGAAACCGAAGATCTCGGAGAAAACCCACGCAGGTCACGGGGAGAAGGTGCAAACTCCGTACAGACGGCGCCCGTGGTCAGGATCGCACCCGGGTCTCTGGCGCTGGAAGGCAGCGCTCTCCACCGCTGCGCCACAGTGCCGCCCACGGGTCCTGCAAAGTTTGGAGTCTCCTTCTCTTTCGGTCTCAGATCTGCCTGACAGGAATGAGTTGTTGTAGCGTCATGTCTGCCGCATTGCAATAACCTCACTGATTGCCTGCATTTCCACACAAAGAGCATGATTTTCAAAATCAGATCTCATAATCACCACTTCAGTTGATGGAAGGTCAACATGAGGACACGTACTTTGTGGCAAGTCAAACAGCGGTCAGTAATTTAGAAATGATGGTCAAGAGGCCGCTACACAGCATCTTTATCTGAAGTTGTGCGATTGCTTTAAAAAAATTGCTTCTCTTCCCTATTTTTTGTTTTTTTGTTTTAGAGATACAGCGCTTTGGAAGCAGGCCCTTTCTGCCCACCGAGCCCGCACCGACCAGCGATCCCCGCACATTAACACAAGCCCACACATGCTAGGGACAATTTACATTTACACCAAACCAATTAACCCACAAACCTGTACGTCTTTGGAGAGTGGGAGGAAACCGAAGATCTCGGAGGAAACCCACGCGGTCACGGGGAGAACGTACAAACTCCATACAGACGGCGCCCGTGATCGGGACCGAACCCGGGTTTCTGGTGCTGCAAGCGCTGCAAGGCAGCAACTCTACCGCTGCGCCACCGTGTCAGACAATTTTTCTAAATAGTCTGTTTGATAAGATGATGATACTTGTTTCAGATACCTGTGTCTTGAAAGGTCTTTAGTCTTATAGTAATATAAATGAGACCCAAGTATTGTATACACGGGAGGTTTTTAATATTATTTCCACTATGTGTGGGCTCAAATCTACAAAAGCTGCTGATTTCAAATCTAAACATTGCAGAGATCATTTCAGATTACAGGTCCCTGCAATCGGGTTTCGAATTTCCCTTTGATGCATGCATATGTTTAGTTTAGTTTAGAGATACAGCGCGGAAACAGGCCATTCGGCCCACCGAGTCAAGGCCGACCAGCGATCCCCGTACACAAGCACTATCCCACACGTCCGGGACAATTTAGAAACTTTACCGAATTAACCTGCAAACCTGTACGTCTTTCGAGTATGGGAGGAGACCAGAACACCTGGGGAAAACCCACACAGGTCATGGGGAGGATGTACAAACTCCGTGCAGACAGTCAGGATCGAACCTGGATCTCTGGCGCTGTAAGGCAGCAACTCTACCACTTTGCCACTGTAGTACCGCCTTTGTTTATATTAAAGTCACAATACATAGCAGCAAATATGAGCTGTACTCTGAAATTAAAATGTATCAAGTGGAATGCAATGAACATTTGCAATTGTATAGTTGAGTTTAGCCCAAGTGAATCAATTCTGCACAGAGTTCACACTTTTTACCAGCGTACAATAGGGTGTTCACACATTCCAAAGGCATACAGGTTTGTAGGTTAATTGGCCTCTGTAAATTGTCCCCAGTGTGTAGGATAGGACGAGTGTACGGGAAGATCACTGTACGGCGCGGACTCGGTGGGCCGAAGGGCCTGTTTCCTGTCTGGATCTTTAAACTAAACATTAAGGGCGGCACGGTGGCGCAGCGGTAGAGTTGCTGCCTCACAGCGCCAGAGACGCGAGTTCAATCCTGGACAACAGGTGCTGTCTGTACGGAGTTTGCACGTTCTCCCCGTGACCTGCGTGGGTTTTCCCTGGGTGCTCCGGTTTCCTCCCATACTCCAAAGACGTGCGGGTTTGTAGGTTAATTGGCCTCTGTAAAATAGCCCCCAGTGTGCGGGATAGAGCAAGCGTATGGGATGATCGCTGCAAGGCACGGACTCAGTGGGCCGAAGGGCCTTTTTCCATGTTGTGTCTCTAAACTAAACATAGAACATTGAATATAGGAAAGGAACAGGAAAAGGGCCTTCGGCCCACAAGGTCCTTAAACTAAACTAAACTAAACCAAACTAAAGTTCACAAGTTCACAAATTATAGGAGTAGAATTAGGTCATTCGGCCCATCGAGTCTGCCATTCAAGCATGGCTGATCTCTGCCTCCAAAAAGCCACTTTCCCGCCTTCTCCCCATAACCTTTGACACCCGTTCTAATCAAGAATTTGTCTATCTCTGCCTTAAAAATATCCACTGACTTGGCCTCCACAGCCCTCTATGGCAGAGTTCCATAGATTAACTACCCTCTGACTAAAGAAGTTCCTCCTCACCTCCTTTCTAACAGAGCGCCCTTTAATTCTGAGGCCATGGCCGCTGGTCCTAGACTCTCCCACCAGTGGAAGCATCCTTTCAACATCCACTCTATCTGTAAAGGATAAAGAGGTTGACCTGCAAGAATGTGGCCAATTCACTGTTGCTCTTTTAGCCCCTGATACACAGTCAGAATCAATTCCCGCTCAGCCCCATTTCAATTTAGTCAATGGACAGGTGTGGATTGTTAGCAGTTCACGAGCTCCCTGGAAATTCTAAACAAAACTCGACGCAGAATCCATCCTATATTTAGAAGGATGAGAGGGGATCTTATCGAAACGTATAAGATTATTAAGGGGTTGGACACGTTAGAGGCAGGAAAAAATGTTCCCAATGTTGGGGGAGTCCAGGCCAATTCTCTGAATGCATTCAAGAGAGAGCTAGATACTCTTAAGGATAGCGGAGTCAGGGGGTATGGGGAGAAGGCAGGAATGGGGTACTGATTGAGAATGATCAGCCATGATCACATTGAATGGCGGTGCTGGCTCGAAGGGCCGAATGGCCTCCTCCTGCACCTATTGTCTATTGTCTATATTTGAAGGTAGATACTAAAAGCTGGAGGAACTCAGCAGGTCAGGCAGCATCTCCAGTGAATAGGTGACGTTTCGGGTCGAGACCCTTCTTCAGGCTCGCTCTTCTCCCATCCTACATTTGACTAGGAGATCTTTATTTATGATTTTGAGTTTGGATCTGGAATAGTTAGTTGCTTAGAGAGAACCATGCATGAGGGGACTTGTAGATCAGGTAGATACTCGGGTGAAATAAAAACAGATCATGCTGCTCCTCAATCTGAAACATTAATTCGGTATTTAGCGGCGCAGCGGTAGAGTTGCTGCCTTACAGCGCCAGAGACCCGGGTAGAGTTGCTGCCTTACAGCGCCAGAGACCCGGGTAGAGTTGCTGCCTTACAGCGCCAGAGACCCGGGTAGAGTTGCTGCCTTACAGCGCCAGAGACCCGGGTAGAGTTGCTGCCTTACAGCGCCAGAGACCCGGGTAGAGTTGCTGCCTCACAGCGCCAGAGACCCGGGTAGAGTTGCTGCCTCACAGCGCCAGAGACCCGGGTAGAGTTGCTGCCTTACAGCGCCAGAGACCCGGGTTCGATCCTGACTATCGGTGCCGTCTCTGCTGAGTCTGCCCGTTCTTCATGTGACCGAGTGGGTTTTCTCCAGGTGCTCCAGTTACCCTCGCGCATTCTAAAGATGTGCAGGTTAATTGTCTTCTGTAAATTGTCCTGGGTGTGTGGGATAGAACTAATGTACGGGTGGGTGAGCATTGGTCGGTGAAGGGTCTGTTTCCACACTGCATCTCTAAACTAAACTAAACTCCCCTGACTGGCCAGTAAAAAATAAACAAGGGGCTGCAGAAGAACTGACGTTGACGCGGGGCCTAACATCGCCCGGTGCGGCTCGGCTGCGGGACTTTACATCGCCCGGCGTGGCTCGGCCGCGTGACTTTTCATCGCTGGTGCGGCTCGGCCGCTGGACTTAACATCGCCCGGTGCGGCTTGGCCGCGGGGCCTTCCATCGCCCGGTGCGGCTCGGCCGCGGGGCCTAACATCGCCCGGTGCGGCTCGGCCGCCGGACTTTTCATCGCTGGTGCGGCCCGGCCGCTGGACTTAGCGGTGCCCGGTGCGGTTCGGCCACGGGGCCTAGCATCGCACGGCGCGGCTCGGCCGCTGGACTTAACATCGCCCGGCACGGCTCGGCCGCGGGGCCTAACATCGCTGGTGCGGCTCGGCCGCTGGACTTAGCGGTGCCCGGTGTGGCTCGGCCACGGGGCCTAGCATCGCACGGCGCGGCTCGGCCGCGGGACTTAGCTGCGCACGGCTCGGCCGCGGGGCCTTCCGTCGCCCGGCTCGGCCGCGGGATGTTTCAGCGCCTGGTGCGGCTCGGCCGCGGGGACTTCCATACCCTTGCGGGGACTGTGCGGGTCGGTCGGGGACGAGCTGTCTGTCCGTGGGCGTGGGGAAGAGAGTGGAAGTTTTGTTGCCTCCATCACAGTGAGGGGGTGTTTGGAGTCACTGTGATGGACGTTTGTGTTGGGGTCATGTGTCTTATGTTCTTTTTTGTGTGTGACTGCTATGTAATTTCGTTCGGTACCTTGGTACCGAATGACAAATAAAGCTCTGTTGAACTGTTGTTGATATCATTTCGAAGATAGACACAAAATGCTCGAGTAACTCAGCGAGATCCTTCTTCAGACTTTGACGTAGTCTGAAGAAGGGTCTCGACCCAAAACGTCACCCATTCCTTCCATCCTGTGATGCGGTCTGTCCCGCTGAGTTACTCCAGCGTTTTATGTCTATCTTGGGTGTAAACCAGCATCTGCAGTTCCTTCCCACACATTGATATCGTTTCCATTGACTTTGTTCCTGTATCTATAATCCCTCCTTGGTTTGTTCACCAGGTAACCGTTCCTAAATCAGAAACGCTTCATGTACCTTGTTGCAGCCCAGGCAGCTTGTGGGCGCAAGCCCTTGACAACAAATTATTTTTGTTTGTGAACTTTCCAGATGCAGGAAACCTTAAGTAAGAATTCCACAAGTTGACAGACGTACTTTATTTGGCCTGGCCCTAATTAAATGCAACTCCGCTCTCACCAAATATAGAACTTTGTAAACAAACACAACCGGGACATTAT
Source organism: Rhinoraja longicauda (assembly GCF_053455715.1). Lineage (NCBI taxonomy): Eukaryota > Metazoa > Chordata > Chondrichthyes > Rajiformes > Arhynchobatidae > Rhinoraja > Rhinoraja longicauda. The sequence continues at coordinate 73,732,091 of NC_135958.1, forward strand.
CGGAACGACAAACTTCCTTTAAACATTTCCTCGCGCTCAGCCTGAGGGCTTCCGTTCGAGCTGAGGCTTGCAGCATTAGTTGGACTGGAGTGCAAAGGTTCCTGAACTTTGACCCCAGCTGGGCACAAGATGGAAGAACTGCTAGGAAGGTGACGTGCTCTTCGGAAAGGCCGCTGCCCGCACGCGGCTGTGACATCCGAGGCACAGAAAATGTACTTTCAATGGCTAGAAGGAATTGATTGGAACTTCTGCAGGCCTTGCCTAGATTTTAGACTTTAGACTTTTGGAGTTACAGCACGGAAACAGGCCATTCGGCCCACCCAGTCCGTGCCGACCGGCGATCACCCCGTACACTAGCACCATCCCACACACTGGGGACAATGTTTAAATTTTAACGAAGCCAATTGACATGCAAACCTGTACGTCTTTGGAATGTGGGAGGAAACCAGAGCACCCGGAGAAAACCCACGTGGTCTCGGGGAGAACGTACAAACTCCATACAGACAGCACCCGTAGTCAGGATCGAACCCGGGTCTCTGGCGCTGTGAGGTAGCAGCTGGACTGCTACACCACTTTGCCGCCCTGATTAAAGATGTTACTGAATATTAAAGAAGGCCACATCTGCCTGGATTGGACTGTCATCGTAACCAGGTCTGACGGGTACCCGTAAAAGGGACCACATCACCCCGATTCTGGCCTCTCTCCACTGGCTCCCTGTACGGTACAGAATCAACTTCAAGCTCCTCCTATTCACGTATAAAGCCCTAAATGGACATTCCCCCCCCCTACATCAAAAATCTTCTAACCCCCCTCTCTAACTCCAGGTCCCTCAGGTCGGCCGACTTGGGGCTACTCACTATCCCGCGGTCTAGGCTTAAGCTCAGGGGTGACCGCGCTTTTGCGGTTGCAGCTCCTAGACTGTGGAACAGCATCCCTCTCCCCATCAGAACTGCCCCCTCCATCGACTCCTTTAAGTCCAGGCTCAAAACCTATTTCTACTCCCTAGCGTTTGAGGCTCATTGAGGAGGCGCTGTGAACTGTTTGCGTGCTAATGTATGTTTCTTTTTTTTTTCCTTAGTACCTAATCAGATGTACAGCACTTTGGTCAACGTGGGTTGTTTTTAAATGTGTTATACAAATAAAATTGACTTGACTTGGGTGTCGACTTTGGATATATCCTCAGGACAAGAAGACAAGGACCTGCTTCCATGCTGTACGACCCGATGACACTGTTAGACGATTCAACGTTCATACCGCTGGATTATAAGCTACCCAAGTGAAATATGAGGTGCTGTTCCTCCAATCTGTGTGTTGGCATCACTCTGAGAGAAGAGGAGGCCCAGGACAGAAACATGAATGAATGAATGAATACGTTTATTGGCCAAGTGTGTGCGTATAGAAGGAATGTGCCTTGGTGCTCCGCTCACAAATGACAACACAAACATACAGGTAACAATTAAGAATAAAGCATACCCACATCAAAACAATAAGGATACAACATTACGGTCTAAACATGTGGGTGAAAATAAACCAGAGCAAAAAAGAGACTACAGACTTTTGGTTATTGAGTAGAACTACCACTCGTGGAAAAAAAAAATCACTGTAGGAATGGGAAGCAGAGTTGAAATGGTTGGCAACCGGGAGATTGCACAGGCCAAGGCGGACCGAGCATAAGTGGGGGCAACGCTTATATGGAGAAGGCAGGAGAATGGGGTTGAGAGGGAAAGATAGATCAGCCGTGATTGAATGGCGGAGTAGACCTGATGGGTTGAATGGCCGAATTCTGCTCCTAGAACCTATGACCCAGGGGGATCTAGTTGTTGAAGAATGGTTACGTCGCAATGGTACCAATGTGTGGGTTGAAAATATATACATACATACTGATGTTATCCCTGATAAGGACAGTGCATTTCCTTCCGATTTCCAGATAACGATCAATGTAATTCCACATTGTTTAATTCATGGAATTTAACTTTCCCAGCTTTCTAGCTGGGATTTGAACTCTGATCTCAACAATCAGTAATCTTAGCTTCCACATTACATCTTCAGCAATCTAATCTAGTTTAGTTTCGAGATACAGTGCGGAAGCAGGCCCTTCGGCCCACCGAGTCTGCGCCGACCAGCGATCCCCACGCATCTACACTATCCTACACTTAGGACAATTTAAACATTTATACCAAGCCAATTAACCTGCAAACCTGTATGTCTTTGGCGCGTAGAAGGAAACCGGAGATTCCAGAGAAAACCCACGCAGTTCGTGGGGAGAGCGTACAAACTCCGTATAGACAAGCACCCGTAGTCAGGATGGAACCCGGGTCTCCGGCGCTGTAAGGCAGCAACTCTACCGCTGCGCCACCGTGCAGCCCACAGATGCTAGACTTCCCTCATGGAAAGATAAGGCAACGTGTCCAAAACCCAACGCGGAATCTTTTCGAACATTTCTGTCTTTGCGACGAACATTTTGGAGCTGTTTGTACTTTCTGGGAAAGCGTTTCTACAGTAATGGTTTCTGTACACCGCCACTGAAAACCCTGCCGATTTATTTTTCTTGGGAGAAGGCCGCAGATGTGATTTTTTCCCTTTCTTTTCTTTGAGTACCTGAGTTATCTCAGCGTTCAGAGAAAACCGGGGCAATTTCCACAAACTCCTGTCAGCACTTGCGGACAAGATGTCAAAACAGTGTGATTACATGTGTAACAATTTGACATTACATATTAATCAGACTTGCCTGAAGAAACGTCAGGTCTTTGATTAATGTTCTGGCTGCTGAGAACCATTTTGCAGTTGCAGGTTTGCTGTTTGAGATAACGATGGAATTTCTCCTACTCTTAAACCCCCTCCCCCAATGCAATAAATCGGGCAATGGTTTAGGACTAATTATAAAGTGGTTTGAAGAAGAGTCCCGACCAGAAACGTCACCCATTCCTTCTCTCCCAAGATGCTGCCTGTCCCGCTGAGTTACTCCAGCACTTTGTGTCCATCTTGGTAAGGGTTGATTCAATATCAATAAGCTGTGCTGGCTATTATAAATGAGAAGGCATCCTTACTTGACAGATGCACAACATATCTCATTTTTATTGAGCCCTGAAGGACACTTAACATAAACCATGCTCAATCCTAACCCAATATAGGGGGCTGACTATAGTGTAGTATCCAGAACATCTGCACCAACTTCTTGTACAGACTGAACCTGGAGAATGCCAAGTGAGATTTAATATGATTGAATCGTGCTCTAATTTGTTCAGCTGCTTGTTACGCGTGAAAAGCTTTAATTTGGGACCAAAGGGTCCATAATATCAATGGTCTTATTTAAATATCAAATATCAATAAACTATCAATAGATTACATCAGGTGTGTATGATGGAACTGCAGATGCTGGTATACAGCATGGAAACAGGCCCTTCGGCCCAACTTGCCCACACTGGCCAACATGACCCAGCTACACTGGTCCCGCCTGCCTGCGCTTTGTCCATATCCCTCCAAACCTGTCCTATCCATGTACCTGTCTAACTGTTTCTTAAACGTTGGGATAGTCCCTGCCTCAACTACCTCCTCTGACAGCTCGAAGATGAACACACCTTACCGAAGGTGAACACACCTTACACTTCCATATCTCTATGACTCCCTCTCCCCTGATTCTCAGTCTGAAGAAGGCTATGGAATGAGCTGTCAGAGGAGGTAGTTGAGGCAGGGACTATCCCAACGTTTTAAATGTCCTCCCCTTTATTCTGATTGTGGCCCCTGGTTCTGGACTCGCCCAACATTGGGAACATTTTTCCTGCATTTAGCTTATCCAGTCCTTTTATAATTTTATATGTCTCTATAAGATCCCCTCTCATCCTTCTAAACTCCAGTGAATACAAGCCTAGTCTTTTCAATCTTTCCTCATATGACAGTCCCGCCATCCCAGGGGTCAATCTTGTGAACCTACGCTGCACTGTCTCAATTACAAGGATGTCCTTCCTCAAATTAGGAGACCAAAACTGTACACAATACTGTACACATGTGATACTCTGGGCAAGAAACTCTGTGCATCTACCCGATCTATCCCTCTCATGATTTTAAGCTTTTATAATTTAATTCTATTATAATTAAGCTTTTTTCCAGAAGTAAACTTTATTCAGAATAATAAAAATATATACATAACAAGAACAATGCGAAACCTCTCCCACCATTCTCAGCGTTTATACCTTCATGATTGTTATTCAGTGGTGTCAACAAGCTATCCTTGTACCAGGCACCCTTGCCACTCATGTGGCCTCTGGGTTCATAAGTTCAAAGGTTGAGGTGAGAGGAGCAGAATTAGGCCATTTGGCCCATCGTCTACTCCACCATTCAAGCATGGCTGATCTATCTCTCCCTCCTAACCCCACTATCCTGCCTTCCCCCCATAACCCCTGACACCCGTACTAATCAAGAATCTATCTACATGTTTCTCTGCCTTAAAAATATCCACAGACTTGGCCTCCACGGTCTTCTGTGGCAATGAATTCCACGCAGTTGATATCCCTTCGCTTGTTTGAGGGGTGTTTCCACCGGACTCTGCCCCTCAATGTCTCGCCACGGAAGGACCCTAGACTGCGGTCCTCCCCCACAGAGCTGTGGTGTTGGCTGCACCAAGCTTCAGCGAGCCCCTCAGCACGTACACCCACAGTCAGGAATGGGCCTGTCGTTGTTTTAGCTAATTGAAGCAGATGACATAGTCATAGAGTGAAACAGTGTAGAAACAGGCCCTTCGGCCCAACTTGCCCACACCAACCGACAGGTGTTAAGCTACATCAGTTCCACCTGCCCGCATTTGGTCTATATCCCTCCAAACCTGTCCTATCCATGTACCTGTGTGCAACTGTTTCTTAAATTTTGGGATAATCCGTGCCTCAACTACCTCCTCTGGCAGCTTGTCCATACCTCCACCATCATTTCTGTGAAAAAAAGTTACCCCTCAGATTCCAATTAAATATTTTCCCCTTCACCTTAAACCAATGTCCTTTGGTCCTCGATTTACCTACTCTGGGCAAGAGACTCTTCATCTACCCGATCTATTCCTCTCATGACCTTATACGCCTCTATAAGATCACCCCTCATCCTCTTGCGCTCCAAGGAATAGAGAACCAGCCTACTCAATGACTCAGACCCTCGAGCCCTGCCCACTTCCTCGTAAATCTTCCCACTACCCTTTGCAGCTTGGCAACATCTTTCCCATAACACGGTGCCCGGAACTGAACGCAATACCCCGACAAGGTTGGAGCTCGTTTCTTCTAACCAGGAGGCCAAGATCAAGGAGGGGGTGCCGTTAACGTGAGAGTGAAGCCATGCAAGGGTGCAGCGCGGTGGTTCAGTTACTGAACAAAATATACATGGACTTGGTTTATTGATCCAGAGAAACTAGTTTGAATCTCACATTAGCAACTGGGAATTTCAATTTAAATAAATAAATGTTGAATGAAAAGCTAACGTCAGAATCAGTGACCGTGAAGTGACTTGACTGCTGGAAAAATAACTCTTCGGAGGGAAGGAATCCACGTGTCTCCACCACTCAGCTCGGTAGGCACAGTTGGTAGGATGGTTAAGTGCAAGAGGGAAGTGCAGAGGCCGGTTTGAGCCGAAGATGGACACAAAATGGTGGAGTAACTCAGCGGGACAGGCAGCATCTCTGGAGAGAAGGAATGGGTGACGTTTCGGGTCGAGACCCTTCTTCAGACTAATGTCAGGGGAGAGGGAGATACAGAGATAAGGAAGTGCAGGGTGTGAAAAATAGGACAAAGGGTATGAGGATCTAGGAAAATGTAGAATAAATCATTGCTGGCTGGAGAAGGTAACAACAAAGCAAACAGGTATAAAATGTAATTGGAGACAGTAAGAATGTTCGGAGAACTGGGAAGGGGGAGGGATGGAGAGAGAGGAAAAGCAACGGTCACTTGAAGTTAGTGACCTGCTGAGTTGCTCCAGCATTTTGTGAATAAATACCTTCGATTTGTACCAGCATCTGCAGTTATTGTCTTATACTACTTGAAGTTAGTGAAGTTAATGTTCATACCACTGGGGTGTAAGCCAGCCTAGTAATCCAGTCATCCGAGTTGAAATTTCTATTCAGATAATAACCTGGATTCCTTTACAAAAAAACTTGTCTTAACACCACACAAAGGGTGGTGGGTGTATGGAACGAGCTGAGGCAGGTAGTTGAGGCAGATACTATCGCAACGTTTAGGAAATATTTACACTCGGACTTTGCTGGCTTTGTCTTGCACTAAACGTTATTCCCTTATCAGGTATCTATCTATACACTGTAAATGCCTCAATTGCAATCATGTATTGGCTTTCTGCTGACTGGATAGCAGGCAACAAAAGCTTTTCACTGTACCTCTACAATAAGCACGCAACAAAAGCTTTTCAGTTTATCGTCACATGTACCTCGAGACATGTGACAATAAACTAAAAACCTGAACAAAATTAAAGTAGAGAGGTACATTGATAGGACAGGTTTGGGGAGATATGGGCCATATGCAGGCAGGTGGGACAGGTGTAGCTGGGACTGGTTGGCTGGTGTGGGCAGGTTGGGCCGAAAGGCCTGTTTCCACGCTATAACACTCCATAGCCCTATTAACCTTGAAGTTTATGAAATCATCTGCAAATTCCAGATTACGAATTGAATTCAAATTCCACAACTATCACAATAGGATTTAAATTCAGAATTCCAGATCATTAGTTCTGGACCCTGGATTACTGAGGAAACAATGAGCTACAGATGCTGGTTAATACACAAAAGGACACAAAGTGCTGGGGTAACTTTGTTAATCCATCTTAATTAAGAATAAGGGGTAGGCCAGTTAGGACTGAGATGAGGAAAATTGTGTTCACCCAGAGTGTTATGAATCTGTGGAATTCTCTGCCACAGAAGGCAGGGGAGGCCAATTCACTGGGTGTTTTCAAGAGAGAGTTAGATTTAGCTCATAGGGCTAAAGAAATCAAGGGATATGGGGGAAAAAGCAGGAACGGGGTACTTTTTAGATGATCAGCCATGATCCTATTGAATGGCTCGAAGGGCCGAATAGCCTACTCCTGCACTTATTTTTCCATGTTTCTATGTTTCTAACTCAGCAGGTCAGACAGCATGTCTGGAGAACATGGATAGGTGACATCTCGGGTCAAGGTTCTGTGTTCTTTTGTGTAGGAAGGAACTGCAGATGCTGGTTCAAACCGAAAACCCTGAACAATGGACCGTTTCCTTTATCATCGTTATTTTGTGGCACCCCTTTATAGACAATAGACAATAGACAATAGGTGCAGGAGTAGGCCATTCAGCCCTTCGAGCCAGCACCGCCATTCAATGTGATCATGGCTGATCATTCTCAATCAGTACCCCGTTCCTGCCTTCTCCCCATACCCCCTCACTCCGCTATCCTTAAGAGCTCTATCCAGCTCTCTCTTGAAAGCATCCAACGAACTGGCCTCCACTGCCTTCTGAGGCAGAGAATTCCACACCTTCACCACCCTCTGACTGAAAAAGTTCTTCCTCATCTCCGTTCTAAATGGCCTACCCCTTATTCTCAAACTGTGGCCCCTTGTTCTGGACTCCCCCAACATTGTTCTATATCTCTCTATATCACCGTCTATATCTCTCATTTCCCTTTCCCCTGACTCTCAGTCTGAACAAGGGTCCCGATGCAAAACGTCACCTATTCCTTTTCTCCAGAGGTGCTGCCTGTCCCGCTGAGTTACTCCAGCTTTTTGTTTTGTGTGTCATTCTCCTTTGTTCTTTCACCAGAGGGAACATCCACTCTGCCAAAACCCCTCAGGATGTTATATGTTTCAATCAAGCTCCTTAAACGTAGCATGCATGCAGAAGCAGGTACTTGAGAAGGGAGCTGGACCTAATTTAACTGAGCTCATTGTTCCTCAGCAGTTTGATATGACCCAGGGTTCTTGGCTGTGGATGTAAATGAACCGGTAACTCAAATGGGCCAATCATCCAGTTACGGGAATGGAAGGGAATAAAATATTTCTAGATGAGAAGAAATGGTGGGTTTCCTTCCTTACATCCGCTGGCATTTAATAAACTCTGCTGCTAACCCAACCTAAAGTACAAGTCAAAACAAATACAGCAAGGTCTGCTCTGGCAACAGTCGTTTATTCATCGAAGAAAGATACAAAATGCTGGAGTAACTCAGCGGGACAGGCAGCATCTCTGGAGAGAACGAATGGGTGACTTTTCGAGTCAAGACCCTTCTTCAGACCCAAACTGTAACCTATCCATGTTCATTTTTGTTCATTTAGCATTCAGCTAAATGGACAAAAAAAAAATGGTGGTAGATTTTGAATGTTATATTTCGGGGATGAATCATCGCCTTTAGACTCTAGAGGATACAGTGCAGTATCAGGACCTTTTGGACCACTGAGTCCGCACCAACCAGCGAACCCCACCCATTAACACTACCTTACACACACGAGGGACAATTTTGCATTTACAACCAAGCCAATTAACCAACAAACACGTACGTCTTTGGGGCGTGGGAGGAAACCGAAGATCTCAGAGAAACACACGCAGGTCACGGGGAGAACGTACAAACTCCGTACAGACAGCACCCGTAGTCAGGATCGAACTCGGGTCTCTGGCTCTGTGAGGCAACAGCAAAGATACTAGAGGAACAAGATAGACCACTCGACCCTGAAAACCGTAGTATGTCATGACGCCATTTTAGTAGGCGGAAACTTGCAGAAACATTGAAAAAGAAAAAGAACAAAAATCTGTGAATTGATAGATGAGATATATTCTGCATTTTAATGGTATCGTCACACATACTGTTCCCCCAAAACACTGATCACACTGCGAGAGGCCGAGCGAACGGCGGGTTTTGCCTACTAAAATGGCTCCTTTGCGTACTACACTTCATTATAGGCGATTTCAACGGAGTGGTCCATCTTGTTCCTCTAGTATCTTTGGGCAGCAGCTCTTCGGCTGCGCCACCGTGCCGCACCTGGAAAAGGGATAGTCCTGTCCATGTCACGAGAGGGCAAGGAGTGGAGACATAAGCAGAAGGGGGCTTAAAAACTACCCGCCCACCCACTTGGTGAATGGCAACCCGCCCCTTCCATGGTATAACCTGTGGTTTTGTCTTTGGGCCTCCCCAGGGCCAGATAGGCTGCATCCCAGAGTGCTTAAGGAAGTAGCCTCAGAAATAGCGGATGCATTAGTGATAATTTTTCAAAACTCTTTAGATTCTGGAGTAGTTCATGAGGACTGGAGGGTAGCTAATGTAACCCCACTTTTTAAAAAGGGAGAGAGAAAACGGGGAATTATAGACCAGTTAGCCTAACATCGGTAGTGGGGAAAATGCTAGAGTCAGTTATTAAAGATGTGATAGCATCACATTTGGAAAGTGGTGAAATCATCGGACAAAGTCAGCATGGATTTACCAAAGGCAAATCATGTCTGACGAATCTTATCGAATTTTTCGAGGATGTAACTAGTAGAGTGGATAAGGGAGAACCAGTCGATGTGTTATATCTGGACTTTCAGAAGGCCTTCAACAAGGTCCCACATAGGAGATTGGTGTACAAACTTAATGCACACGGTATTGAGGGTTCAGTATTGAGGTGGATAGAAAATTGGTTGGCGGACAGGAAGCAAAGAGTAGGAATAAACGGGTCCTTTTCGGAATGGCAGGCAGTGACTAGTGGGGTACCGCAAGGCTCAGTGCTGGGACCCCAGTTATTTACAGTGTATATTAATGATTTGGACAAGGGAATTGAATGCAACATCTCTAAGTTTGCAGATGACACGAAGCTGGGTGGCAGTGTTAGCTGCGAGGAGGATGCTAGGAGGCTGCAGAGTGACTTGGATAGATTAGGCGAGTGGGCAAATGCATGGCAGATGCAATATAATGTGGATAAATGTGAGGTTATCCACTTTGGCGGCAAGAACAGGAAAGCAGAGTATTACCTGAATGGTGACCGATTGGGAGAAGGGGAGATGCAACATGACCTGGGTGTCATGGTGCACCAGTCATTGAAAGCAAGCATGCAGGTGCAGCAGGCAGTGAAGAAAGCGAATGGTATGTTGGCATTCATAGCAAGAGGATTTGAGTTTAGGAGCAGGGAGGTTCTGCTGCAGTTGTACAGGGCCTTGGTGAGACCGCACCTGGAGTATTGTGTGCAGTTTTGGTCTCCTAACCTGAGGAAAGACGTTCTTGCCTTAGAGGGAGTACAGAGAAGGTTCACCAGATTGATCCCTGGGATGGCGGGACTTTCATATGAGGAAAGACTGGATAGACTGGGCTTGTACTCGCTGGAATTTAGAAGACTGAGGGGGGATCTTATAGAAACATATAAAATTCTAAAGGGGTTGGAGAGGCTAGATGCGGGAAGATTGTTCCCGATGTTGGGGGAGTCCAGAACCAGGGGTCACAGCTTAAGGATAAGGGGGAAGTCTTTTAGGACCGAGATGAGAAAACATTTCTTCACACAGAGAGTGGTGAGTCTGTGGAATTCTCTGCCACAGAAGGTAGTTGAGGCTAGTTCATTGGCTATATTTAAGAGGGAGTTAGATGTGGCCCTTGTGGCTAAAGGGATCAGGGGGTATGGAGAGAAGGCAGGTACAGGCTACTGAGCTGGATGATCAGCCATGATCATATTGAATGGCGGTGCAGGCTCGAAGGGCCGAATGGCCTACTCCTGCACCTATTTTCTATGTTTCTATGTTTCTATGTACATCACCTCAAAACCCATAAAACTGGAGCGGAGGTAACCAACCCTTGACACCGAGAAACCGCCTGAGAAGAATACCTCTTGGAATGTCAGAGCCCACTGCAGCTGCCCTTGACCCAACGTCAAGTCAAGTCAAGTCAATTTTATTTGTATAGCACATTGAAAAACAACCCACGTTGACCAAAGTGCTGTACATCTGATTAGGTTCCAATGGGGAAAAAAATGAAACATACAGTAGCACACAAACAGTTCACAGCGCCTCCTCAATGAGCCTCAAACGCTAGGGAGTAGAAATAGGTTTTGAGCCTGGACTTAAAGGAGTCGATGGAGGGGCAGTTCTGATGGGGAGAGGGATGCTGTTCCACAGTCTAGGAGCTGCAACCGCAAAAGCGCGGTCACCCCTGAGCTTAAGCCTAGACCGCGGGATAGTGAGTAGCCCCAAGTCGGCTGACCTGAGGGACCTGGAGTTAGAGAGGGGGGTTAGGAGATTTTTGATGTAGGGGGGGGAATGTCCATTTAGGGCTTTATACGTGAATAGGAGGAGCTTGAAGTTGATTCTGTACCGTACAGGGAGCCAGTGGAGAGAGGCCAGAATCGGGGTGATGTGGTCCCTTAGAAGTGTTCTTGCCTCACCTTCTTTCACCTCTTCTCTTCACCGCACAACTAACAGAGACGACCCTTGCCTGCAAGACCCACACACTGTGAACAAATAAAACAGAGTTCCTCTCTCGCTCGCCTCAGTTGTGGAACTGACCTTGAAAATGTATTTATGTTATTCACGGCCATCACTGTGGTCCTGCCAGTGAGAAAATATACACCATTGCGCTTAGAAGGTTGCCCTTCAGACGACAGTCTGAAGAAGGGTCTCGACCCAAAACATCACCCATTCCTTCTCTCCTGAGATGCTGCCTGTCCCGCTGAGTTACTCCAGCATTTTGTGTTACCTTCGTCTTTTCAATCTCAGTAACTACCGTTTTATTTTGGAAGTCGAATTATTTTCTCCCCGCTTCTGTGCGTCTGACACTGAAGTTGAGTTGGACTAAGGATGACGTCAAGGGGCGGCACAGTGGCCCAACTGGTAGAGCCGCGGCCTAACAGCGCCAGAGGCCCGGGTTCTGTCCTGAGCTCAGGTGCTGTTTGGATGTAGTTTGCACGTTCTCCCCGTGACTGCGTGGGTTTGCTCTGGGTGTTCAGTCTGAAGACCCGATACGCCACCTATCCATGTTCTCCAGAGATGCTGCCTGACCCGCTGAGTTACTCCAGCACTTTGTGTGTGTGTTTTTTTTTGTTGCAAACACAGCATCTACAGTTCCTGAGATAGACACAAAATGCTGGAGTAATTCTGAAAGATTAGGTGGAAAAATAAGGAATTGTGGATGTAATAAAAAAGGGAATTCCGGTTCATACCATAGACAGACAGAAAATGCTGGAGGAACTCAATGGGGTCAAGCAGCAATCGCTGGAGAACATGGATAGGTGATGTTTCGGGTCGGGACCCTTCTTCCGAAACATCACCTATCTATGTTCTCCATAGCTGCTACCTGACCCACTGTGTTACTCCAGCACAGTGTTGTTTTTTTTTGTTGCAAACCAGCATCTGCAGCTCCTTGGATAGATGCGAAATGCTGGAGTAACTCAAAGGGTCAGGCATCATCCATGGATCTCGACCCAAAACGTCACCTATCCATGCTCTCCACCCGCTGAGTTCCTCCAGCACTTTCTGTCTATCTATGGTATGAACCGGCATTCCTTTTTTATTACATCCACAGCTCCTTGTTTGTTCACCTAATCTTTCAGAAGTGGGTTTATGCCAATGAAGGAGTTAATGGAGAAATTAGCTGTGAAATGTTAAAGCTGAGTTAAAATGGCTCGGTTGAACCTGGGGGGGTGGGGGGGGGGGAGGATTAGGTAAACTTAGTTGGACGATGACAAGTCGGCAGTGAAAACCCTCACTGTTCTCAGCAGCCGAACCCTCTCTCTTTCTCCCCGTGCGTGGGACGAGAGCAGGGCTCCTGTTATCTCGAGACGCCACATATCACCTCGCCCGCTCCAAATCCGACACGTCCAGGCCCACTTTGATAGCGCGCCAAGGAAAACAGAGACGAGGCGTCAACAGCTCGGTCGGCCATAGGGATCGGGTGGCCAATGAAGCCGGGCTCGGAGATTGGGATCAGCAGAGGCAACAAAGCCCGATTCACTGGGCTGCTTCTGGGTAGAAAAATCGACTCCGACACAGAAGGAGAAAATATACACAACCAAATTATGGCACCATAATCCGCCACAACCATTGAGTGATATTAACCTGCTCCACTCAGTGCGGAGGGGAACAAGGGACGTTTCAACGGGGAGATTTTACGCCTTTACATCATTTCTTAGTCAAAGATCTCAAGTTTGCTTTTGGTGCTGAATTGACCCTTCAGTCCAAAATTAAAAAGCGACGTTCTGGCGGTGAAATTATTAAACAGATTTTCCAAAATCGAAGCTAAAACTTCGGGGTTATTGACGGAAGAGAGAGAGAGCATCAGGCTTTCTCGGGTGCTGAACACTCTCACTTCCTGACAGAGTCACACAGGGTGCCAGCGACAGAGAGGCGATTAACCTGACGCCCTCCAGCAGTGTTTAAACAGAGGAAGAGGGACCTAAATAATACCATCATGGTTGCTTGCGGGAAGTGTCGAGAAGGATGCAGAAGGACACCGGGAGGCAGTTAGGGATTAATCGAGTTATAAAACTAAAATGTTAGCAGGTCCCATTTAAGAAGTAGTCTCGACCTGAAAGGGCGGCACGGTGGCGCAGCGGTAGAGTTGCTGCCTTATAGCGAATGCAGCGCCAGAGACTCAGGTTCGATCCTGACTACGGGCGCCGTCTGTACGGAGTTTGTACGTTCTCCCCGTGACCTGCGTGGGTTTTCTCCGAGATCTTCGGTTTCCTCCCACACTCCAAAGACGTACAGGTATGTAGGTTAATTGACTGGGTAAATGTTAAAAAAAATAGTCCCTAGTGAGTGTAGGATAGTGTTAATGTGCGGGGATCGCTGGGCGGCACGGACTCGGTGGGCCGAAGGGCCTGTTTCCGCGCTGTATCTCTAAAATCTAAAAATCTAAGAAACGTCGCCCACTCCTTCTCTCCAGAGATGCTGCCTGTCCCGCTGAGTTACTCCAGCATTTTGTGTCTGTCAACAGTTTACTGACTTATTGAAATGTGAATACAATATGCCTCATTCAATCTCCATGCATTCTGCAGTCCTGACAAAGAATTAATCACACAAACGTAAATAAAAGTGTGCAGTATCATAGAAATATTGATCAGCCAACCTCCCTTCCATTGACTCCATCTACACTTCATGCTGCCTCGGTAAAGCCATCAACAGTCTGAAGGAGGGTCTCGACCCGAATCGTCACCTGTTTCCTTTTCTCCAGAGAGGCTGCCCGACCCGCTGAGTTACTCCAGCTTTCTGTGTCTGCCTTCAGCATAATCAAGGGTGAGTCTCACCTCCCTCTCCCATCAGGCAAGATGTATAGAAGTTTGAAAATGTCCCAGCTGTTATCAAGCAACTGAACCATCCTATCAACAACTAGAGAGTGGTCCCGAGCTACTATCCAGCTCATTAGAGACCCTCGGACTATCTTTAATCGGACTTTAGTGGACTTTATCTTGCACTAAATGCTATTCTGTTTATCCTGTAACTGTACACTGTGGACGGCTCGATTGGGATCACATATATTCTTTCCGCTGATTAGATAGCATGGATCAAAAAAGCTTTTTATTGTACCTCGGTACATGTGACAATAAACTAAACTAAACTAAACAAATGATTGGATTCCTGCTTATGTGATCGCGCTGTATATTGATCAGAGGCATAGTCAATTATGCATTGATCAGATGCATAGTTAAACTGGTGAATAAATATCCAGTAGCACATGGCGGCACAGTGGCGCAGCGGTAAAGTTGCTGCCCCACAGCGCCAGAGACCCGGGTTCGATCCTGACCACGGGCGCTGTCTGTACGGAGTTTGTATGTTTTTTAGATTTCGATTTTTTAGATTTAGTGATATAACGCGGAAACAGGACCTTCGGGTCCGCGCCGCCCAGCGATCCCCACACATTAACACTATCCTACACACACTGGGGACGATTTTTTAAAACATTTACCCAGTCAATTAACCTACATACCTGTACGTCTTTGGAGCGTGGCAGGAAACCGAAGATCTCGGAGAAAACCCACGCAGGTCACGGGGAGAACGTACAAACTCCGTACAGACGGCGCCCGTAGTCAGGATCGAACCTGAGTCTCCGGCGCTGCATTCGCTGTAAGGCAGCAACTCTACCGCTGCGCCACCGTTCCGTCTAAAGAACGTTCTCCCCGTGACTGCGTGGGTTTTCTCCGAGATCTTCGGTTTCCTCCCACACTCCAAAGACGCACAGGTTCGTAGGTCGATTGGCGTCTGTGAATCATCCCTAGCGTGTAGGATAGAACTAGTGTTTGGGTTTGGTTTAGTTTTGTTTATTGTCACGCATGCCGAGGAACAGTGAAAAGCTATTGTTGCGTGTTGGGTTTTGTAAATTGTTCCCAAGTGTGTAGGACAGTGCTAGTGTAAGGGGTGATCGATCGCTGGTCGGCGTGGACTCGGTGGGCCAAAGGTGCCTGTTCCCACACTGTGTCTCTAAAGTCCAAAGTGAAGTCTGGAGCTCCCCATTAGAAAGCATTGGGATGACCTGCGGTTTGAGAAACAGCCTTACCAACACACATTCTTTCTATATTTCTCTTTCTTATTAAAGTGACTCAATTGGCGCTTGAGGATGGACATTCTTGCTATTGAGGGCGTGCAGCGTAGGTTTACTAGGTTAATTCCCGGAATGGCGGGATTGTCGTTTGTTGAAAGACTGGAGCGACTAGGCTTGTATACACTGGAATTTAAAAGGATGAGAGGGGATCTTATCGAAACGTGTAAGATTATTAAGGGGTTGGACGCGCTAGAGGCAGGAAACATGTTCCCAATGTTAGGGAAGTCCAGAACCAGGGGCCACAGTTTAAGAATCAGGGGTAGGCCATTTAGAACGGAGATGAGGAAAAACTTTTTCAGTCAGAGAGTTGTGAATCTGTGGAATTCTCTGCCTCAGAAGGCAGTGGAGGCCAATTCTCTGAATGCATTCAAGAGAGAGCTAGATAGAGCTCTTAAGGATAGCGGAGTCAGGGGTTATGGGGAGAAGGCAGGAATGGGGTACTGATTGAGAATGATCAGCCATGATCACATTGAATGGCGGTGCTGGCTCGAAGGGCCGAATGGCCTCCTCCTGCACCTATTGTCTATTGTCTATTGTCTATTATAATTTAGGACAGACTTCAGTTTGAAGTCGGATTAAGTTGTTTCCCAAATCTGTGCTCTCCGCTCCTGCTGCTCAGTCCTGAACCAGTTTTACAGATCCGGCACTTTTTACTGCACGAGCAGCGATTTTCCCCGTGAGATATTGGGGAGTTTGAAGTTATTGCTGAGGGTCTTCATCACGAGCCTCCAAGTCTTTGGTTCACTTTCTCCCCTTCATGATGGCGTGAGGTTGAACCGGAATTTTGCAAACTTGGGAACATGTTTGACCCTGTGAGGATCAACTCCCTCCACCTATCCATTGCATTTCCAACATGGCCCAATATTGCCCATGACCCGAAACGTCACCTATCCATGTTCTCCAGAGATGCTGACCTGACCTGCTGAGTTATTCCAGCATTTTGTGTTTTAACCAGCATTTGCAGTTCTTTGTTTCAACATACTGAGAGTGGTAGATCGGTTGGACGCACAGAATCTCTTGCCCAGAGTAGGGGAATCAAGGACCAGGGGACATAGGTTCAAGGCGAGGGGGGAGAAGATGTACTAGGATCCTGAGGGGTAACTTTTTCCACACGTTTTAGACGTTGGTGGGGCCGCATTTGGAGTATTGTGTTCAGTTCTGGGCACCATGTTATAGGAAAGATGTTGTCAAGCTGAGAAAGGCACAGAAGATTTATGAGGATGTTGCCAGGGCTAGACGGACTGAGCTGTAGGGAGAGGTTGAGAAGGCAGGGACTCTATTCCTTGGAGCACAGGAGGATGAGGGGTGATCTTATTGAGGCGTATACAATCATGAGAGGAACAGATCGGGTAGATGCACCGAGTCTCTTGCCCAGAGTAGGTAAATCGAGGACCAGAGGACACAGGTTTAAGGTGAAGCAGAAAAGATTTAATAGGAATCTGAGGGGTAACTTTTTCACTCAAAGGGTGGTGGGTGCATGGAACAAGCTGCCAGAGGAGGTAGTTGAGGCTGGGACTATCCCAACATTTAAGAAACAGTTAGACAGCTACATGGATAGGACAGGTTTGGAGGGATATGGATCAAACACGGGCAGGTGGGACTAGTGTAGCTGGGACAGGTTGGCCGGTGAGGGCAAGTTGGGCTGAAGGGCCTGTTTCCACGCTGTGTCACTCTATGACTATGGTTCATAATTGTGTCTTTTAGAGAGAGGATTGTAGAGACAAAGTCAATGGAAATAAAAATGGTGAGATATGTGAAATTGGTGAGAGAAGAGAGATTTGAGAGATTGAATGGTGGTGCTGGCTCGAAGGGCCGAATGGCCTACTCCTGCACTTATTGTCTATTGTCTATTGAAACATAGATGCATAGAAAATAGGTGCAGGAGGAGGCCATTCGGCTCCTCGAGCCAGCGCCGCCATTCATTGTGATCATGGCTGATCATCCACAATCAGTAACCCGTGCCTGCCTTCTCCCCATATCCCTTGATTCCGCTAGCCCCTAGAGCTCTATCTAACTCTCTTTTAAAATCATCCATTGAATTGGCCTCCACTGCCTTCTGTGGCAGAGAATTCCACAAATTCACATCCCTCTGGGTGAAAAAGTTTTTTTCTCGTCTCAGTTTTAAATGGCCTCCCCTTTATCTTTAGACTGTAGCCCCTGGTTCTGGACTCCCCCAACATTGGGAACATTTTTACTGCATCTAGCTTGTCGAGTCTTTTTATAATTTCATACGTTTCTATAAGATCCCCTCTCATACTTCTAACTTCCAGTGAATACCAATCTTTCCTGATATGACAGTCCCACCATCCTGGGGTCAATGGAAATAAAGATGGTGAGAGATGTGAAACATGGAAACGTAGAAAATAGGTGCAGGAGTAGGCCATTCGGCCCTTCGAGCCAGCACCGCCATTCAATGTGATCGTGGCTGATCATCCAAAACCAGCACCTCGATCCTGCCTTTTCCCCATATCCCTTGATTCCGTTAGCCCTGAGAGCTAAATCTTAATCTACGCGTGCTGATATTCCTTCGTGAGTTCCACATTATCCCACAAAATCACCCCACGAGGAGCTTCGTTTAACCGCAGCATCACCACTGCGAGCTGCCTGGTCGCATTAACGTCTCGCTGGTAGCTGGGGCTTTGTATTCTCAAGCCATTGGCACCTCGGCCAGGGATATGCTGCTGGAGACAGGCCACGTCCGGCCTCCGCCCCACAGGGAGGCCGTTCAGATACGTAGCAGCCCAGCTGAGAACTGACAAAACACATCACCCATTGAGCCGTGATGCAGCGCTGGGGACTCGAGTCCATGAATAACAGGGGTGTTAAGTGAGTGTCTTAAACGCTACATGGCCAGACTGCACACTCAATTATCCCTCCGAAATGAAACTTGACCCAGTGCTGTTACGTACACCACCTTCTATCTGCACCAGCGCCGGCCCATTATTTGTACTTGTCTGTCACTGCCTGTCAGCCGCACGTTTCACTTACAATTTGTTGATCTTTCCCATCTTAACCCAGAAGTCATGTTAAAAATCCCCCCCCCCCGCCCCTCGGTAACTTTATTTACAGGTTTCTGTTGGCACGAGGCCTCTCTGGCGTTGCGACAACTAATCCAGTGGCCCTAGCACTCACTCACTGCGCGCGTTTACTTCACCTCCATCACCAGGTAAACTGCGTTGTGTTAAGTTGCCACCTAATTGCTCCCGAGATTCTTTGTTTCTTCTTGGCAGCCCCGAAGATGGAGTCATTTCGCGGTAAATTTGAGAAGGACTTATATCGGTGATTAAACAGGACGCAGTACGTACAATTGTGAGGGGAATCGATTGTACAGGCCCACCACCTATTTTCCAGCAACTCCCCACCCCCACCCCACCCCTTTTAATCCTTCTATAGCTTCTGCACCGACCAGCGATCCCCGCACACTAACATTATCCCACACACACACTTGGGACAATTTACAAATGTTACCAAGTCAATTGACCTATAAACCTGTACGTCTTTGGAGTGTGGGAGGAAACCGGAGCACCCGGAGAAAACCCACACAGGTCACAGGGAGAACGTACAAACTCCGTACTGACAGCGCCCGTAGTCGTGATCGAACCCGTGTCTCTGGCCCCATAAGGCAGCAACTCTACCGCCGCGCCACCCTGCCACCCCTTTAGCTGTTTAAACTTTCAAACTAAGTCGGCTGGAGTTGAGACGGGTCCAGAATCCAAATTGTCCTCTCTGTGCTCGGCTGAAATCTGTTTCGTTTAGTTAGTTTAGTCTCGTTTATTGTCACGGGCGGCACGGTGGCGCAGCGGTGGAGATGCTGCCTTACAGCGCATGCAACGCCGGAGGCCCGGGTTCGATCCCGACTACGGGCGCTGTCTGTACGGAGTTTGCACGTTCTCTGAGATCTTCTGTTTCCTCCCACACTCCAAAGACGTACAGGTTTGTAGGTTAACTGGCTTGGGATAAATGTAAATTGTCCCTAGTGTGTGTAGGATAGTGTTAATGTGCGGTGACCACTGGCAGGCACGAACCCGGTCGGCCGAAGGGCCTGTTTCCGCGCTGTATCTCTAAACTAAACTAAACGGTGTGCCGAGGTTCAGCAAAAAGCTTTTGTTGCGTGCTAACCAGTCAGCAGAAAGACAATACATGATTACAATCGATCCGTTTACAGTGTGCGTACACATGATAAGGGAATAACATTTAGTGCAAGGTAAAGATTTACTAGAATGTTGCCTGGGTTTCAGCACTTAGGCTACAGAGAGAGGTTGAACAGGTTGGGTCTTTATTCTTTGGAGCGTAGAAGGTTGAGGGGGGACTTGATAGAGTTTTTTAAATTTTGAGAGGGACGGACAGAGTTGACGTGGGTAGGCTTTTCCCTTTGAGAGTGGGGAAGATTCCAACAAGGGGACATAGCTTCAGAATTGAGGGACAAAGGTTTAGGGGTAACATGAGGGGGAACTTCTTTACTCAGAGGGTTGTGGCTGTATGGAATGGACGTCCGGTGGAAGTGGTGGAGGCTGGCTCGATTTTATTATTTAAGAGTAAATTGGATAGGTATATGGATAGGAGGGGATTGGAGGGTTATGGTCTGAGTGCAGGTAGATGAGACTAGGTCAGGGAGAATGGTCGGCGTGGACTGGTAGGGCCGGACAGGCCTGTTTCCATGCTGTAGTTGTTATATGTTATAAAGCCAGCAAAGTCATGATCAAGGATAGCCTCAGGGTCACCAAGGGGTCATCAAAATCTTCAACGCAAATGAAGTCAACTCGCTGTGGGCTCTTTGCTGCCACAAACCTCTGGTGTTTAGATTAAGCATTATCAATCGGCTTCCTGCTCTGCATGGGGGCTCGGTACTGCTAGATCAGTGACATCAGTCTCGTAGTGTTATCTGTTCTCCCTCCCCAGCCTTCCCCTTTAAAGACTCAGCGATATCACTGCCTGCCAACGAGTTACATCAGCGTTTGGCGGAGTCTACCCTCGTTGAATAGCCCTGCTTCAGTGACATCACCTTCCTGCCTCAACAACCTCTATCTAACAGATGTTATTTTATATATATAGATATAAATATATATATCAGGCAAATTAGCAGCCATTATACATGTCCTTGTCGTCAGACCCATCGCCCAGCCAACAGACCTGGAACTCACTCAGAGAGAGACCTTGGCCGGCAAACTTTTTTTTCCTCCCTTTTAACACAAATCCCTCTTTTCCACTTGAAGCTTTGACAAAAACCCACATTTCATGTTGAAAAACGCACACGCCACGATCAAAATACATTTTGTTTCTTTGGAGTCAAAGGGAGAGATTGGGAGTGCTGTCATAAATTATTCACAACATTCCCTGGGATGGGAATTCAAAGCTAATGGAGTTCGTTGAAGATGGGAGGGAACTTGTGATTTTCAACATCCAGCGAAGTGATAATTAGCAGGAGCAAGGAGATAAATTGACAGGACAGGACACACACACACGTGAGTTATCACTCGGCGATTAGAAGCTATTTTCCCAGTGATCCAGAGTTAATTGTACGACTGTGCACAAGATAAGCAATTGCTCCAGCCATTACCACCACACAAAACCAATCTCCCTTCCATTAACTCCATTGACACCTCACGCTGCCTCGGCAAGGCCAGCAGCATAATCAAGGATGAGTCACTCCCTCCTCTCCCCTCTCCCATCAGGCAAAAGGTACAGAAGTGCGAAAACGCACACCTCCAGATTCAGGGACAGTTTCTTCCCAGCTGTTATCAGGCAACTGAATCATCCTACCACAACCAGAGAGCAGTGCTGAACTACTATCTACCTCTTTGATGACCCTTGGACAATCCTTGATCGGACTTTGCTGGCTTTACCTTGCACTGAACGCTATTCCTTAATCATATTTACGCTGTGAATGGCTCAATTGTAATCGTGTATTGGCTTTCTGCTGACTGGTTAGCACGCAACAAAAGCTTTTCACTGTACCTCGGTACACGTGACAATAAACTGAAACTGAACTGGACTGTTCAGGAGTGATTGGACGGAAGGCTCAATTGTAAACCTTAGGTAAGATGCCTGATTTTAACTTGCCACTTTTTGTTTGCTGCCCATTATCAATACAGTTTCTTGCTGAAAGTGATGTTTACAGACTTCACCAGCACTCGAGGCTCACATTCACAGTGGAGACAAGGAAGTGCAGATGCAGGTTTACCAAGGAAAGACAGAAAATGCTGGAGTATCTGTGGGTCAGGCAGCATCCCTGGAGACATTGTGTAAGGGCCCTAGTGAGACCGCACCTGGAGTACTGTGTGCAGTTTTGGTCTCCAAATTTGAGGAAGGATATTCTTGCTATTGAGGGCGTGCAGCGTAGGTTTACTAGGTAAATTCCCGGAATGGCGGGACTGTCCTATGTTGAAAGACTGGAGCGACTAGGCTTGTATACACTGGAATTTAGAAGGATGAGAGGGGATCTTATCGAAACGTATAAGATTATTAAGGGGTTGGACATTTTAGAGGCAGGAAACATGTTCCCAATGTTGGGGGAGTCCAGAACCAGGGGCCACAGTTTAAGAATAAGGGGTAGGCCATTTAGAACAGAGATGAGGAAAAACTTTTTTAGTCAGAGAGTTGTGAATCTGTGGAATTCTCTGCCTCAGGGGGCAGTGGAGGCCAATTCTCTGAATACATTCAAGAGAGAGTTAGATAGAGCTCTTAAGGATTGCAGAGTCAGGGGGTATGGGGAGAAGGCAGGAACGGGGTACTGATTGAGAATGATCAGCCATGATCACATTGAATGGCGGTGCTGGCTCGAAGGGCCGAATGGCCTACTCCTGCACCTATTGTCTATTGTCTATTGTCTATTGTAAGAAGGAACTGCAGACGCTGGCTTAAACTGAAGATCGACACAAAAAGCTGGAGTAACTCAGCGGGACAGGCAGCATCATTGGAGAGAAGGAATGGGTGACGTTTTGCATTCCTTCTCACCAGAGGTCCCGCTGAGTTACTCCAGCTTTTTGTGTCTATCCCTGGCAAGATTGATAGATTCTTGATTAGTGTGGGTGGCAGAAGGCCGGAGAAAGGGGTTGAATAAAAGGATGCACTTTTAGAAAGGGGATGAGCAGGAATTTATTTCGTCAGAGGGTGGTGAATCTGTGAAATTCATTGCCACAAAAGGCTGCGGAGGCCAAGTCAATAGACAATAGACAACAGGTGCAGGAGTAGGCCATTCGGCCCTTCGAGCCAGCACCACCATTCAATGTGATCATGGCTGATCACTCTTAATCAGTACCCCGTTCCTGCCTTCCCCCTGACTCCGCTATCCTTAAGAGCTCCATCTAGCTGTCTCTTGAATGCATTCACAGAATTGACCTCCACTGCCTTCTGAGGCAGAGAATTCCACAGATTCGCAACTCTCTGACTGAAAAATGTCCTCATCTCCGTTCTAAATGGCCTACCCCTTATTCTTAAACTGTGGCCCCTTGTTCTGGACTCCCCCAACATTGGGAACATGTTTCCTGCCTCTAACGTGTCCAACCCCTTAATAATCTTATATGTTTCGATAAGATCCCCTCTCATCCTTCTAAATTCCAGTGTATACAAGCCTAGCTGCTCCAGTTCATGTTCGAGAATATAGCAGTTCAAGCAGCAGTTCAAGAATGCACCAGCTCACATTGAATGGTGGTGCTGGCTCGAAGGGCCGAATGGCCTACTCCTGCACCTATTGTCTATTGTTTTGGCCCGAGTGTTTTCACAGAGCTGCATGGGAAGAAGTCTACCACACAAAGGCTGGTGGAATGAGCTGCCAAAGTAGGTAGTCGTGGCAGGGACTATCCCAACATTTAAGAAACGATTAGACAGGTACATGGATAGAAACATAGAAAAAAGGTGCAGGAGTAGGCCATTCGGCCCTTCGAGCCAGCACCGCCATTCAATATGATCATGGCTGACCTTCCAAAATCAGTGGCCCGTTCCGGCTTTATCCCCATATCCTTTGATTCCCAGAGCCCTAAGAGGTTTGGAGGAATGTGGGCCAAACGCAGGCAGGTAGGACTAGTGTAGATGGGACACATGAGTCGGTGTGGGCAAGTTGGGCCGGGGGGGGGGGCCTGTTTCCACGCTGTGTCACTCCATGACTCTATGACTCTGTGAGTTCCAACTAAACTAAACGAAACATTGGATTTGCAGGGAGAAAAAGCCTCAAAATGTCATCACACGAAGGAGATGAAACGGATCTTCCAAATTCTACAAAACCTCTTTATCGTTTCTGGGTTCCGATTCATTTGATCACTTTTAATTTCCACCCAGTGGTGGTGAAGAAAACAAGGATTGGGTTCCAAGTCAGGATGGGATGCCGGCCGAATTGGTAGCTCCTTTGCTTCCTTGCACATGTTGAATTTCGCCCTGTGAACGCCTGCTGGGGGTGCAGAAATGTAACAAGCCGAACGTTTTGGTGCTGGCCCTCACATCTTAAGAGTTTTCTCCAGGCAAGTAGACAATGAGAGAGAAAGGGAAAGGAATAATGCATAAAGGTTTGTATGAAGTGTAGGAAAAAAACCTGTAGATACTGGTGAAAACCAAAGGTAAACTCAGGAAGGGTCTCAACCCGAAACGTCACCCATTCCTTCTCTCCTGAGATGCTGCCTGACCCGCTGAGTTACTCCAGCATTTTGTGTCTACCTAAGGTTTGTATGAAGATGTATGGAAACTGAACGACTGGGTTTCAAGTGAGTAACTACCATAGGCAACAAGTCAGGGCTGAAGGGGCCTTGACTGTGTGCAGTTTTTCACACTGCATTTGTACATCTGACAATAAAACACCATTGAATCATACATGTAGGCGGCACGGTGGCGCAGCGGTGGAGTTGCTGGCTCACAGCGCCAGAGTCCCAGGTTCGATCCTGACCACGGGCGCTGACTGTACGGAGTTTCTCCTCGTGACCTGCGTGGGTTTTCTCCGAGATCTTCGGTTTGCTCCCACACTCCAAAGACGTACAGGTTTGCAGGTTAATTGGCTTGGTGTAACTGTAAAATTTCCCCCAGTGTGTGTAGGATAGTGTTAAGGTGCAGGGATCGCTGGTCGGCGCTGACTCGGTGGGCCGAAGGGCCTGTTTCTTCTCTGTAACTCTAAGCTAAACTAATGTCACAGTCTGTCCTGTTCACTCACCTGCCAGCCACGCCCACCACGTTAAGCCAACTCCCCTCACCTGTTCACTCACCTGCTCCAGATCACCAATCAAGCCAGCATATAAACCCTTCCTGCACACACACACTCTTTGCCAGATTGTTCTTAGCCCTCATGCAAGACTCTCCAGCATTCTCTCTTGGACCGATTGCCCGTTGCTGACCCTGCCTGCTCCTAACCTTCACGCCTCAGTCTTCTGTCCCCGACCACGATCAGGTAGATAGAAAGCTCATTCTAAAACTACTTCCTTGGTTCCGTGTGCTGCATTTGGGTCTACCTGCGGTCCGTTACAACTAAACTAAATAGATGAACAATCATACTTAAATACAAGACAGTAGGAGTAGCAGATTACTCAGAGACAGTACAGCAGGAGCCACCATGTTTCCGGCTCCATTTGTCAGGTTCAAGTTGCCGTGTTACGTGAGGTATACAACCCAGCGAAGACAGACATGAAACGCTGGAGTAACTCAGCGGGACAGGCAACATCTCTGGACAGAAGGAATGGGTGACCTTCCTACAGATGCTGCCTGACCCGCTGAGTTACTCCAGCATTTTTGTGTCAATCTTCGGAGCATCTATCTCCAGCATCTGCAGTTCCTTCTTACACATAAAGCCCAGCAATATGAATATTGATTTCTTTAACTTAAAAAGTAACCCTTGCTTTCCCTCTCTCTCCATCCCTCCCTCACCCTAGTTCTCCAACCAGTCTGACTGTCCTGATTACATTTTCTCTTTATAGACAATAGACAATAGGTGCAGGAGGAGGCCATTCGGCCCTTCGAGCCAGCACCGCCATTCAATGTGATCATGGCTGATCATTCTCAATCAGTACCCCGTTCCTGCCTTCTCCCCGTACCCCCTGACTCCGCTATCCTTAAGACCCTCGTTGTCTCCTTTCCCCACGCTAACAAATGACCTATTCTACATTTTCCGTGACCTTTGTCCCCCTTGATCTCCCGTTTTCACATCACAACCTTCCCCACCCCTCCCCCACCTCTCCCCCGACTCTCAGTCTGAGGGAGGGTCTCGACCCCGAATCGTCGGCAATTCATTCTCCCCGGAGATGCTGCCGGTCCCGCTGAGGTGCTCCGCCATTTTGCGTCTACCTTCGAAGTATCTAGCCAGCCCAAGATGGACGCTCAGTGCGTTTGCGGGACATCATTGCAAGGGCACGTGGAGAGGCTGGGCCAGTGCGACTATTGTGCATCGTAGTCTGGAGCAGGCGACAGCTCTGATTGATCATGTGAAGAGCTGCTACCTGTCACCACTGCATCTGCAGGGATCAGAGGGCGCCTGGGAAAGTTTCACAGGCTAAAGATTATCTCGAGTGCTTATGCAGGACCTCGCGGCCCAAGCTGCTCCTCTCTCTCCATTTGAGAAAAGAAAGTGCAACGATGGAATTTTTGGGAGGTGTCTGTAATCACCCATTCCTTGTCAGCACCATCACAAACCCTTCCTGTTTTCTATAAAGCCATTATCTTACCTTGCCTGATAAGCCCCCAATCCGCACTTTCTTGTTTCCGAGGTTTAAAATGGACGGGTCTAACCATCGTCAATTCCAGTAAAGATGTGAAACAAAGAGTCAAAAAGAAATATTGTAGGAGGAAAAAGAAAGAGAGTTCGTTTAAATTATGTGCACTCTGATATTTCCATTCCCAGCCTCCCATGGTTTACTATCTCTGCCCTGCTACTCCGACCTTACCACCGAGCAATAGAGCCGCTGCCTTACAGCGCCAGAGACCCGGGGTCCGAAGAAGGGTCTCAATAGACAATAGACAATAGACAATAGACAATAGGTGCAGGAGTAGGCCATTCAGCCCTTCGAGCCAGCACCGCCATTCAATGCGATCATGGCTGATCACTCAATCAGTACCCCGTTCCTGCCTTCTCCCCATACCCCCTCACTCCGCTATCCTCAAGAGCTCTATCCAGCTCTCTCTTGAAAGCATCCAACGAACTGGCCTCCACTGCCTTCTGAGGCAGAGAATTCCACACCTTCACCACTCTCTGACTGAAAAAGTTCTTCCTCATCTCCGTTCTAAATGGCCTACCCCTTATTCTCAAACTGTGGCCCCTTGTTCTGGACTCCCCTAACATTGGGAACATGTTATCTGCCTCTAATGTGTCCAATCCCCTAATTATCTTATATGTTTCAATAAGATCCCCCCTCATCCTTCTAAATTCCAGTGTATACAAGCCCAATCGCTCCAGCCTTTCAACATACGACAGTCCCGCCATTCCGGGAATTAACCTAGTGAACCTACGCTGCACGCCCTCTCGACCCGAAGTGTCACCCATTCCTTCTCACTAGAAACGCCACCTGTACCAAAATGCTGGAGTAACTCAGCGGGTCAGGCAGCATCTCTGGAGAGAAGGAATGGGTGGCGTTTCGGGGTCGAGACCCATGTCAGACTGAAGAAGGGTCTCGACGCGAAACGTCACCCATTCCATCGCCTGCTGAGTTACTCCAGCATTTTGTGTCTACCTTTGATTTAAACCAGCATCTGCAGTTCTTTCCTACACATGCTGCCTATCCCGCTGAGTTACTCCAGCTTTTTGTGTTACTACCCGGGTTCGATCCCGATTACGGGTGCTGTCTGTACGGAGTTTGTACGTTCTCCCCGTGACCTGTGTGGGTTTTCTCCGAGATCTTCGGTTTCCTCCCACACTCCAAAGACGTGCAGGTTTGTAGGCTAATTGGCTTGGTATAAATGTAAAATTGTCCCTAATGTGTGTAGGATGGTGTTAGGGTGCGGGGATCACTGGTCGGTGTGGACTCGGTGGGCCCAAAGGGCCTGTTTCCGTGTTGTATCTCTAAGAACTAAAATCAATATCAATTCAAATAAAGATGTGAATTGAAGAGATGAAAAGAAGTATCGGAAAAGGAAAAAGGCAGAGAGCACACTTTAAATTCTGTATTCTCGTACAGATCAATTCTCAGCCTGCAGAATCTCTGACCTGTTACTCCAGCCTTTCCACATAGGACAACACACCTATCTTTGGTAGACACAAAACACTGGAGTAACTCAGCGGGACATGCAGCATCTCTGGAGAGAAGGAATGGGTGACGTTTCGGGTCGAGACCCTTCTTCAGACCCGACCCAAAACGTCACCCATTCCTTCTCTCCAGAGACGATGCCTGCCCCGCTGAGTTACTCCACGTTTTTGTGTCTGTCTTCGATTTAAACCGGCATTTTGCAGTTATTTCCGACACACCTATCTTTGGTATCAGTCCAGTAAATCTACTCTGACCTACTTTCTATGGATAACAGGGACTAGTGTACGGGTTTTCAATGGTCGGTGTGGACTCATTGGGCCGAAGGGCCTGTTTCCACGCTGTTTCTCTATACTAAAGGCAATAGCACACTTTGACAACATAAACACTGTTAACAGTGATCCCACACCATCCTCTCACCACCTACTGCATCTCAGACATCTTCACTAATGTTTAGTTTAGTTTAGTTTAGTTTAATTTATTGTCATGTGTACCGAGGTGCAGTGAAAAGCTTTCGTTGCCTGCTATCCAGTCGGTGGAAAGACAATACATGATTACAGCCGAGCCATTTACAGTGTATAGATACATGACAAGGGAATAATGTTTAGTGCAAGGTAAAGCCAGCAAGGTCCAATCAAGGATGCTCCAGGGGTCACCAAAGAGGTAGATAGTAGTTCAGGACTGCTCTCTGGTTGTGGTAGGATGGTTCAGTTGCCTGATAACAGCTGGGATGAATGGTAAAGTCTCAAATATATATTATATCTAAACAGGGAGAAATAATATCAATAACAAAAATGCACACTCTGCATCCTAGCCCCACCCATCACCAAACAGGATCTATTTCTAGAATGTCAGCATTAGTTCTGATGAAGGGTACTGGACCTGAAATGTTAACAGCCTCTCTCCCCACAGATACTGCCTGACACACTGTGGGGTTTTTTTCCCGCATTTTCTGTGTTTTTTTTTTTAAATTACAGAATACCAGGAATACCTGCCTCTCACCAGGTTGTGACTAAACATTTGAAAGCAGAACAGTGGCGCAGCAGTAGAGTTGCTGCCCTCACAGCGCCGGAGACCCGGGTTCGATCCTGACCACGGGGTGCTGTCTGCACGGAGTTTGTACCTTCTCCCCGTGACCTGGAAGGGTTTTCCCCAGGTTCTCCCGGTTTCCTCTGAATTGTAGGGTGGGTCGTGGCCGGTGCGGACCTGGTGGGCTGAAGTGCCTGTTTCCACGCTGTATCTCCAAACGAGAAAAACTAAACTCATTTCCCTGGGATTCGCAAACTTTCCGGCCGTATTAACATTTCACAAGTCAGTCAGGAAAGGAGACGGGAAAGGGAGAGTCTAGTTTATCTATCCATTGCCTTGCTCATTTTGGTCATATAACGCAGCATGCAGCACCACTCATTCTGTTTGATTTCAATTGACGAGAATTCACTTTTGCCTCGTTCAACCTGTAGATGAACCAACTTGCGGTGAAGCATTTCTTCAGCTGCTGATCAACACTGCAAGGACTGCCTCCTTCTCTTTTAGCACGGCACGGCGGCACAGTGGTCGAGCTGCTGCCTCACGGCGCCAGAGACCCCGTTTCCGTCCTGACCACGGGTGCCGTCTGAGCGGTGTTTGCACGTTCTCCCCGTGACCACGTGGGCTCTCTCCGGGTGCTCCGGATTTCCTTCCACGCTCCAAAGGCGTGCAGGTTTTGCCGTTTAGTTTTGTTTAGTTTCCCGCTTGGCTGAGTCTACGGTCGGGTGTACCGACCGAGGTGCTGTGAAAAGCTTTTGTTGCATCCAGCGGAGAGACAATACACGATTACAATCGAGCCATTCGCAGTGTACCGACACATGATAAGGGAATAACGTTCAGTGCAAGGTAACGCCTGTGAAGTCCGATTAACTGGCTTCTGTAAATTGTCCCAGGTGTGCAGTATAGAGGTGATCGCTGCTCGGCGTGGATTTGGTGGGCCGAAGGGCCTATTTCCAACTATCGCTAAATCTAACTAACGGAGATAGTTTAGTTGTACCTCGAAACTAAACTAAACTATGTTCCAGCTAATCTAAATGTTTGCAGAAGTTTGCAGAAAAGTTTGCAGAAGTTTGCAGAAAAGTTTGCAGGTTCTTACCCATCCCCCATCACCCATCATGTCATCCCATTACAGTACCACAGGCACATCCCACTGTAACTAGCTGAAACAAGCCTGTTAAATAGTTAAACTCTCAGCAAACAGCACCAATACTAATGCAGCAGCGCCCTCTAGACGGAGCACTGATTCTTCCTTCTTCACCTTCCGACAAATTTCCTCTCCTGTCCTCCATTCCCTCTCTCTAAAATGCGAATTAAATATTCTTGGAATCGCAACTTACCCACCATGAGGGAAAACTAGCATTAAGGGAATTAAGAGCATGCTGCTGTTATATTCAAATGTCATTCTTATTGATAGTTTATTCACAAAATGCTGGAGTAACTCAGCGGGTCAGGCAGCATCTCGGGAGACAAGGAATGGGTGACGTTTCGGGTCGAGACCCTTCTTCAGTCTGAGGCCTCGGAAACGCATCTTTCACATCTGTTCCAGTTATCGACTTTCAGCGCTTTGACATTTGTCACGGTCTGAGCACGGTCATGTACAGATGCCCACAGCACGATGCACAACTCAGGCAGAAGTGTCTTGGTGGTCTCGCTGGATCCTGCTTTCCCAATCAGTGGCAATCAGGCTTAAATTAGGCAGAGTGCTCTCGGTTCCTGCAAACACGGTCGCTCCAATTCCAAAAATAATCTGCACTGATTGTGCGAAACTGCACCCCACTGAAATCTGGCGAGATCAACAAGGCTGACCTGTTAAAGTCAGAGGGCTTGAGTTATGAGGAATGACTCAAAAAGAAAAAAAACCGCTTGCTTTTTCAGGCTAAAAAGCAGGCAATTAAGAACTTCCAGGAAAATCTCTTGATTGGAAATGTCTTGATTAGTGCGGGTGTCAGGGGTTATGGGCTTGAATGCAGGAGAATGGGGTTGAGAGGGGAAGATAGATCAGCCATGATTGAATGGCGGAATAGACTTGATGGGCCAAATGGCCTAATTTTGCTCCCATAACGTATGTAAAAGGGCAAGGCATTGTTGGGTAAATAATTTAGTTCGGAGATACAGCGTGGAAACAGGCCCTTCGGCCCACCGAGTCCGCGCCGACCAGCGATCACCCGTGCACTAGATCTATCCCATGCACGAGGGACAATTTTAAAGGAGCCAATTAACCTACGAACCTGTACGTCCTTGGAATATGGGAGAAAACCAAAGCACCTGGAGAGATGCCACTCAGTCACAGGGAGAACGTACAGACAAACAGTACCCGTAGTCAGGATCGAACCCGGGTCTCTGGCGCTGTGGGGGAGCAACTCTACCGTTGCAGAACTATGCCGTAGAGTTATAGAGAGTCATAGAGTGACACGGAGTGGAAACAGGCCCTTCGGCCCAACTTTCCCACACCAGCCAACATGCCCCAGCTACACCAGTCCCACCTGCCCACACCAGCCAACATGCCCCAGCTACACCAGTCCCACCTGCCCACACCAGCCAACATGCCCCAGCTACACCAGTCCCACCTGCCCACACCAGCCAACATGCCCCAGCTACACCAGTCCCACCTGCCCACATTTGGTCCATATCCCTCCAAACCTGTTCCATCTGGCAGCTCGTTCCATACACCCATCACCCTTTGTGTGAAAAAGTTACCCCTCATATTCCTATTAAACCCTGTCCCCCTCACCTTAAACCCATGTCCTCTGGTGCTCGATTCACCTGCTCTTGGAAAGAGACACTGTGCATCTACCCGAGGTGACGTTTCAAGTCGAGACCTTGTTCGTGACCGTTGAGAACGTAGATCTTATCAGCAGCGCTTTCATCATTGGCGGTTTTGCCATTAGAATAAATGTTTCCAATTGCGTGGATCATTAGTTATTTCTTATCAAATGCAAACTAAAGATCTGTTTATAAATTGTTCTCTGGGTAGCATAGCCATAGCCCGCATGTTAGTAAAGCTGACAAGGTATAACATTGTTCACTGCTAATGCATAATGATGGCCATTAAAACTGTCAGAGTCCATTTCAGAGATTATTAAACAACGCGGGCATTAATTTCCCTCCGGTAACATATCTTTGTTAAAAAATTATTTTGTGTGCAATGTTAACCCTGGAGAGGTGGCCCAATGCCAGCTCCTTCTACCAAGCTAAAGTAGAGGGCTGCCTTACACCGCCAGAGAGCCGGGTTCGATCCTGACTACGGCCCACCGAGCCCGCACCGACCAGCCATCCCCGCACACTACCACTATCCTCCACACACTACGGACCATGTACATTGACGCCAAGCCAATTAACCTGCAGACCTGTCCGTCTTCAGAATGTGGGAGGAAACCGAAGATCTCGGAGAAAAACCACGCAGGTCACGGGGAGAACGTACAATAGACAATAGGTGCAGGAGGAGGCCATTCGGCCCTTCGAGCCAGCACTGCCATTCAATGTGATCATGGCTGATCATTCTCAATCAGTACCCCGTTCCTGCCTTCTCCCCATACCCCCTGACTCCGCTATCCTTAAGAGCTCTCTCTTGAATGCATTCAGAGAATTGGCCTCCTCTGCCTTCTGAGGCAGAGAATTCCACAGATTCACAACTCTCTGACTGAAAAAGTTTTTCCTCATCTCCGTTCTAAATGGCCTACCCCTTATTCTTAAACTGTGGCCCCTTGTTCTGGACGCCCCCAACATTGGGAACATGTTTCCTGCCTCTAACGTGTCCAACCCCTTAATAATCTCATACGTTTCGATAAGATCTCCTCTCATCCTTCTAAATTCCAGTACAAACTCAGTACAGACATGCACCCCTAGTGAAGATCGAACCCAAGGTGTCTGGCGCTGCAAGGCAGCAACTCCACCAAGCCGCCCTGTCTAAATTAAATCCTCCTCCCCCCACCCCCCCCCCCCAACCTAATGCCTTAGAACAGTGCAGAAAAATACGCAGAACAATTGTTATCAGTGGGATAATACATCAAAATGGATCTCCCGTGACAAAATGCAGCCTCCAGCCTCAAATCATTCCCATGGGCCACAGTTTGAGCAGAAAGGAGTGAAGAGGAATTTCAAGTATTCTCCGCCAACATCACGGCATAATTTACCGCCCGCGTGGGAGGAAAACTGCCTCCGTGCTGCAGATTACCGAGAGTACCATTCCACAGTTGGCTATCTGGACACTTTTATCAGTTTGGAAACTGGGTAGTAAGCAAGCAAAAAAAAAACAACTCCTCCTGTGATTCTCAGCATGTCATCTGAACAGGCAACAAAGATTAGAAGGTTAAAGGTGTGACTGATAAGACTTTTTTGTCCAGTTAATTATTAGACTTTGTGTCTACTCCTAAATCTGTGCTTTATCTTTGTGTATGGTTTTTCAAGTGTTGTCCCGCGGATGTCCAAGAATGTATATATACCTTAGCGTTTCAGAAAAGAGTCTATTTTTCCTTTACGGTGGCGCAGCGGTAGAGTTGCTGCCTTACAGCGAATGCAGCGCCGGAGACTCAGGTTCGATCCTACTACGGGTGTTGTCTGCACGGAGTTTGTACGTTCTCCCCGTGACCTGCGTGGGTTTTCTCCGAGATCTTCGGTTTCCTCCCACACTCCAAAGACGTGCAGGTTTGTAGGTTAATTGGCTGGGCAAATGTAAAAATTGTCCCTAGTGGGTGTAGGATAGTGCTAGTGTGCGGGGATCGCTGGGCGGCGCGGACCCGGTGGGCCGAAGGGCCTGTTTCTGCGCTGTATCTCTAAATCTAAAAATCTAGAAGGTATCACAAAATGCTGGAGTAACTTTGCAGGGCAGACAGCATCTAGGAGAGAAGGAATGGGTGACATTTCGGGTAGAAACTGATGAGTTCAGTCTGAAGAAGGGTCTCGACCCGAAACGTCATCCATTCCTTCTCTCCTAGATGCTGCCTGACCTGCTGAGTTACTCCATCATTTTGTGATACCTTCGATTTGTACCAGCATCTGCAGTTATTTTTCCTTTGATCGTTCACTGTGATCGGATCCAAAACCAAATCTCGAAACATGGTCCTAACACGGCAGTTTTGAAAGGATGTTATGTCATAGAGTCATAGAGTGATACAGCGTGGAAACAGGTCCTACGGCCCAACTTGCCCACACCGACCAACATGTCCCTGCTGCACTAGTCCCACCTGCCTGCACTTGGCCCATATCCCTCCAAACCTGTCCTATCCATGTACATGTCCAAATGTTTCTTTTTCGTTTTTAGGTTTTTGAGATACAGCACGGAAACGGGCCCTTCGGCCCACCGAGTCCACACCGACCAGCGATCCCCACACGTTTTACACTCTCCTACACACACTAGGGACAATTTACACGTACACCAAGCCAATTGACCTACAAACCTGTACGTCTTTGGAGTGTGGGAGGAAACCGAAGATCTCGGAGAAAACCCACGCGGTCACGGGGAGAACGTACAAACTCCATACAGACGGCGCCCGTGATCGGGACCGAACCCGGGACTCTGGCGCTGCAAGCGCTGTAAGGCAGCAACTCTACCGCTGCGCCACCGCATTGCCATAGTCCCTACCTCAACTACCTCCTCTGGCAGCTCACGCCATAACCCACCACCCTTTGCGTGAAAAAGTTACCCCTTAGGTTCCTATTAAAACTTTCCCCCCTCACCTTAAGCCTATGTCCTCCGATTCTCAATTCCCTTACTCTGGGCAAGAGACTGCATGTCTAGCTGACTTAATCCTCTCATGATTGGCTTTATGACGGTTAAATTGTCCATGGCCTTTGGTCATCCTCTTACTAGTAATATTCTTAAAGTACAAGTTTATTGTTTTTATTGGCCTGTCCTACTCTGTATTCTCTTAGTTTTGTCCTCCGCACTTCCCATCAGTTTAGTTTAGTTTAGTTTAGATACAGCGCCAAAACAGGCCCTTCGGCCCACCGACCAGCATTCCCCGCACACTAACACTATCCTACACACGCTAGGGACATTGTACAATTATACCAAGCCAAGTAACCTACAAACCTGTACGTCTTTCGAGTGTGGGAGGAAACCGGAGCACCCGGAGAAAACCCACGCAGGTCTTGGGGGGAGGACGTACAAACTCCGTGCAGACAGCAACCGTAGTCAAGATCGAACCCGGGTCCCTGGCGCTGTGAGGCAGCAACTCTACCGTTGCGCCACCGTGTCACCCCAGTTAACGTCAAGGCATCAGTCCAGGATGGAAAGGGACGTATTCCTTTATTAAACGCAATCCTGACGTAGTATTTGGTTTTGGTGTCATAAAGAAAAACAGTAACGCAGTTTATATAACTTGTAAGAAAACACTACACAAACAGTCGGCGAGACGCCTTCAAATAAAAAGCTACCCAGTGTGTTTTTAAGGTAGTATTTGTTTGTGTTTTGTAATTAAATTTAATTATTGTCATGTGTGCACCTTGTCATTTGTTCATATTCCCTCAGAGTATTTTAACGTAATGTTGATTAATTAGAGGTGTTAGGGTCATTTTGCAGACTACCTCTGATTCAACAATTATCCCAATTAGCTGTTGCAACAGGTTCCTATTTCGTGTAGGAAGGAACTGCAGATGCAACGTTAAACCAAAGATAGACCCAAAATCCTGGAGTAACCCCTGGAGTAGAAGGTTGAGGGGGGACTTGATAGAGGTTTTTTAAATTTTAAGAGGGACGGACAGAGTTGACGTGGGTAGGCTTTTCCCTTTGAGAGTGGGGAAGATTCCAACAAGGGGACATAGCTTCAGAATTGAGGGACAAAAGTTTAGGGGTAACATGAGGGGTAACTTCTTTACTCAGAGGGTGGTGGCTGTGTGGAATGAGCTTCCGGTGGAAGTGGTGGAGGCAGGCTCGATTTTATTATTTAAGAGTAAATTGGATAGGTATATGGATGGGAGGGGATTGGAGGGTTATGGTCTGAGAGCAGGTACATGAGACTAGGTCAGAGAAAGTGGTCGGCGTGGACTGGTAGGGCCGAACGGGCCTGTTTCCGTGCTGTAATTGTTATATGGTTATATATGGTTATAACTCAGCGGGGCAGGCAGCACCTCTGGAGAGAAGGGATGGGTGACGTTTCGGGTCAAGA
The DNA here is from genome assembly GCF_053455715.1 of Rhinoraja longicauda. Classification (NCBI taxonomy): domain Eukaryota; kingdom Metazoa; phylum Chordata; class Chondrichthyes; order Rajiformes; family Arhynchobatidae; genus Rhinoraja; species Rhinoraja longicauda. The sequence goes on from NC_135958.1 coordinate 73,767,857, forward strand.
CCATTCTTCAGACTGTCTTCTGAAGGGCAACCTTCTAAGCGCATTGGTGTATATTTTCGTCACCTATATATATATATATATATATATATATATATAAACGTCACCCATCCCTTCAAGTCCCTATTTTTGTTCGTAAAGGCCAGGACATAGAAACATAGAAAATAGGTGCAGGAGTAGGCCATTCGGCCCTTCGAGCCTGCACCGCCATTCAATATGATCATGGCTGATCATTCAGCTCAGTAGCATGTACCTGCCTTCTCTCCATACCCCCTGATCCCTTTAGCAAAAAGGGCCACATCTAACTCCCTCTTAAATATAGCCAATGAACTGGCCTCAACTACCTTCTGTGGCAGAGAATTCCACAGATTCACCACTCTCTGTGTGAAGAAATGTTTTCTCATCTCGGTCCTAAAAGACTTCCCCCTTATCCTTAAGCTGTGAACCCTGGTTCTGGACTCCCCCAACATCGGGAACAATCTTCCCGCATCTAGCCTTCCAACCCCTTAAGAATTTTATATGTTTCTATAAGATCCCCCCCTCAGTCTTCTAAATTCCAGCGAGTACAAGCCCAGTCTATCTAGTCTTTCCTCATATCATCATATCATATCATATATATACAGCCGGAAACAGGCCTTTTCGGCCCTCCAAGTCCGTGCCGCCCAGCGATCCCCGTACATTAACCCTATCCTACACCCACTAGGGACAATTTTTACATTTACCCAGCCAATTAACCTACATACCTGTACGTTTTTGGAGTGTGGGAGGAAACCGAAGATCTCGGAGAAAACCCACGCAGGTCACGGGGAGAACGTACAAACTCCTTACAGTGCAGCACCCGTAGTCAGGATCGAACCTGAGTCTCCGGCGCTGCATTCGCTGTAAAGCAGCAACTCTACCGCTGCGCTACCGTAAGTCCCGCCATCCCAGGGATCCATCTGGTGAACCTTCTCTGTACTCCCTCTAAGGCAAGAACGTCTTTCCTCAGGTTAGGAGACCAAAACTGCATACAGTACTCCAGGTGCGGTCTCACCAAGGCCCTGTACAAATGCAGCAGAACCTCCCTGCTCCTAAACTCAAATCCTCTTGCTATGAATGCCAACATACCATTCGCTTTCTTCACTGCCTGCTGCACCTGCATGCTTGCTTTCAATGACTGGTGCACCATGACACCCAGGTCACGTTGCATCTCCCCATCTCCCCTTGACGTTGGTCAAAAGGCAAGTTTGCATCATTTCTGGGAGTGGATAGAAAGAATATATTGAAAGAGTCTGCTGTACATGTACATACTGCATTAATGAGTTTTATAGATACAGCGCAGAAACAGGCCCCTCGGCCCATCGAGCCCACGCTGACCTGCGGCCGCATACTAACACTACCCTACACACACCAGGGACAATTTGCAATTATACCAAGCCAATTAGCCTACAAAGATAGACACAAATTGCTGGAGTAACTCAGTGGGACAGGCAGCACCTCCGGAGAGAAGGAATGGGTGACGTTTCAGGTCGAGACCCTTCTTCAGACCAAGACTCAGGGTGGAGGGAGACGCAGAGATAAGGAAGGGCAAGGTATGAAAACGAGACATCAAAAGAGATGCAGTTCAAGGAAAACGTAGTGCTAGCTAGGATAAGGTGAAAACAAAGTAAACAGATATAGAATGTATCAGCAGGGCAGTCGGACATCAGAGAACTGAGAAGGGGGAGGGATAGAGAGAGAGCGAAAGCAAGGGTTACTTGAAGTTAGAGAAGTCAATGTTCATACCGCTGGGGTGTAAGCTGCCCAAGCGAAATATGAGGTACTGTTCCTCCAATTTGCGCTGGGCCTCACTCACCCACTGCCCAGCCTACAAACTTGCACGTCTTTGGAGTGTGGGAGGAAACTGGAGCACGGCAGAAAACCCACGCAGGTCATGTGCAGAACATACAGACAGAACCCTTGGTCAGGATCGAACCCGTGTCTCTGGCGCTGTAAGGCAGTTAACTCTAACGCTGCGCCACCGTACTGCCCCCTAACGGCTTTTACCTGCTGGATTAGGTGGTGCATAAATCGCACCGGGCCACATGGTTTGCCTCTAGCTTCAACATCTACAGAGTGGTGGAAAACAATGTACCAGTGTGTTACAGTGAGGAATGAGAGAGAGAGAGAGGAAAAGAAATAGGAAATGAGGGTGGGATAAAAGTTCAGCCAAGGAGAAACATTTAGAGTCATTTGAAAACAAAGGAAGTGTTAAGATGAAGAGACTTTGTACTTTGGAACGGTTTATAAATCCGATTTGTAACAAATAGAACTGAAAGAAAATCTAACGTGTTGCTGAGGTCAATTAAGAATTGACTATAATCTCAACACCTTACTATTTACTATCACAATGTTTAAACAAAATGTAGACAGGCACATGGATAGGAGAAGGTTAGAAGTACATGGGTCAAATGCAGGCAGGTGGGACTAGTGTAGATGGAGCATGGTGGTCGGTGCGGGCAAGATGGGCCGAAGGGCCAGTTTCCACACTCTGTGACTCTATGACTCTATCTTCAATAATATCAATGCGGAAATAGTGCTCACGTTCAGAGACTATTAGTAACTATAAAATGTAGCTTCCATTCTAACCTCTGGTGCTGCCTGTGTGGAGAGTGTACGTTTTTCATGTGGCCACATGCGTTTATTCTGGGAGCTCTGCCTTCCCCCAACATCGGGAAGGTGTGGATTTGTAGGTTAATGGACCTCTAAGTTGCCCCTGGAGTTTAGGAAAGAACTGCAGATGCTGGTTTAAATCGAAGAAAGGCACAAAATGCTGGAGTAACTTAGCGGGACAGGCAGCATCTCTGGAGAGAAGGAACGGGTGAATAAATTCTTGCCATTTCACTGATTTCAACTCGCCTACACTTCCCACAAACAAATTCCTAACTGTATATACATTATATATTTATTTATAAAACCTCTGTTATGACTCCATTTGTATAAGTAGTTACTATGGAAAATGTGGACACAGTTCAGCCATTAAGCCATTTTATTCTCTTTACATTCCCTTTACCTTAATTAGATTTTACCATTTACCCATAAATTAAAGGCAAATAACACTGGCCAATTAACCTGCCAACCTTCAGTCTGAAGAAGGGTCTCGACCCGAAACATCGGCCATTCCTTCTCTCCAGAGATCCTGCCAGTCCCGCTGAGTTACTCCGGCATTTTGTGTCTATCCTGGTTTAGGAAATGGATATGAAAATTGGAAAACATAGAACTTGTGTGCATTGGAGATCGATGGTGGGTGTGTACTCAGTGGGCCGTGGGCCCTGTGTCCATGGTATATTTTTCAATTAATTAATCAAATTGGAGTGAAGTGCAGTCATGTTTTTGTAATGAAGTCACTAGGGCTGTCCATCTTTACATCGCCACCAATTGTCAGAAAAGCGCAGAAGACAGCAGATCGCAAGCTGATGAAGACAGAGCTCTGGAAGGACACAATGTAAAATGACCTCAGTTACGCACAGAGACTCCTGCCCAGAGTAGGGAAATCAAGAACCAGAGGACATAGGTTTAAGGTGAAGGGGGAAAGATTTTCAAGATTCAAGATTCAAGATTCAATTTATTGTCACATGTACCAATTAAGGTACAGTGACATTTGAGTTACCATACAGCCATACTAAGTAAAAAGCAACAAGACACACTGCCACATAAAATAAAATTTAACATAAACATTTTATAGGAATCTGAGGGGCAACCTTTTCACGCAAAGGGTGGTGGGTGTATGGATCGAGCTGCCGCAGCAGGTAGCTGGGGCAGGGACTATCACAACGTTTAAGAAGCAATTAGACAGGTATATGGATAGCATGGATTTGGAAAGATATGGATCAAATGCAGGCAGGTGGAACTAGTTTAGATGGGACATGTTGGTTAGTGTGGGCAAGTTGGGCCGAAGGGCCTGCTTCCACACTGTATCTCTCTGTGACTCTGTGACAATGAGGAGCAACTAAAGCAAAATAGAAATTAAATTTGCATACCAAAGAATGTTTCATTACTTCAAAAGGGCATGGATTTTGAATTTGTTATTTGGGGGAATGATAATCTACACAAATGTAAATAGGTTTTTTTTAAGGGTCGGTGAGTATGTTAAAGAATAATTGTTTAATAGACCATCATGAATTCAGTTACAAACAAGGTATATATACTTTTTAAATAAATTGGTTTAGTTTAGTATAGTTTAATTTAGTTTAGTTTAGTTTAAGTTGAGTTTAGTTTAGTTTGGTTTGGTTTGGTTTGGTTTGGTTTGGTTTGGTTTGGTTTGGTTTGGTTTGGTTTGGTTTGGTTTGGTTTGGTTTGGTTTGGTTTGGTTTGGTTTGGTTTGGTTTGGTTTGGTTTGGTTTGGTTTGGTTTGGTTTGGTTTGGTTTGGTTTGGTTTGGTTTGGTTTGGTTTGGTTTGGTTTGGTTTGGTTTGGTTTGGTTTGGTTTGGTTTGGTTTGGTTTGGTTTGGTTTGGTTTGGTTTGGTTTGGTTTGGTTTGGTTTGGTTTGGTTTGGTTTGGTTTGGTTTGGTTTGGTTTGGTTTGGTTTGGTTTGGTTTGGTTTGGTTTGGTTTGGTTTGGTTTGGTTTGGTTTGGTTTGGATTGGTTTATTATTGTCAGGTGTACCGAGGTGCAGTGAAAAGCTTTTGCCTGTGTACTACCCAGTCAAAGAAAATTCTATTCATGAATACGATCAAGTTGTCCACAGAACACAGACAAAGATAAAAGGTACAATATTTTGTTCAAGTTATAACATTGAAGTCGGATAAAGTCCGATTAAAGATAGTTGAAAGGTCTCCATTGAGGTAGATGGGAGGTGAGGATCGTTCTCTAGTTGGTGGTAGGATGGTTCAGTTGCCTGATAACAGCTGGGAAAGAAACTGTTCTTCAATCTGGACGTATGCTTTTCAAACTTCATATGGTTAAATCCTTGCCATTTCACTGATTTCAACTCGCCTACACTTCCCACAAACAAATTCCTAACTGTACATACATTATATATTTATATATAAAACCTCTGGTATGACTCCATTTGTATAAATAGCCAATATGGAAAATGTGGACACAGCTCAGCCATTAAGTAATTTTATTCTCTTGGAGAGGACCCATTCAGTCTTTAGACTACAGCCTTTAGAGAAACAGGCCCTTCGGCCCACCGAATCCATGCCAGCCAGCGATCACATCGTACACTGGCGCTATCCTGAACACTAGGGACAATTTCCAATTTACAGAAGCCATTAAACCTACAAATCTGTATGACTTTGGAGTGTGCGAGGAAACCAGAGCTCCCGGAGAAAACCCACGCAGGTCACGGGGAGAACGTACAAACTCCGTAGAGTGCAGCCACAACAGATGCATTACGTCGCTATAATAAGGAGCGTCGGCGCACGGTTCTAGCTGAGCTGTTAGTGAGGTGAGGGAAGGGATTGTGAAATGCAACTCGGACTGCCACTATAAGCCAGATGGATAGGTGCTCCTCCATGACACACTTTGATTAAAATGCTCTTGGGGTTTAGAGATACAGCGCGGAAACAGGCCCTTCAGCCCACTGAGTCCGCGCCGCCCAGCGATCCCCGCACATTAACGCCACCTGACACACACTGGGGACAATTTACATTTATACCAAGTCAATTAACCTACAAACCTGCACGTCTTTGGAGTGTGGGAGGAAACCGAAGATCTCGGAGAAAACCCACGCAGGTCACGGCGAGAACGTAAAAACTCCGTACAGACGGCGCCCGTAGTCGTGATCTATCCCGGGTCTCCACCGCTGCATTTGCTGTAAGGCAGCAACTCTACCGCCGCGCCACCGTGACAAAAGATTTTCACTGCACCTCGGTACACCTGACAATAAACTAAACTGAAGTGAACTCTGCCGCTGCGCCACCGTGCGACCATGTGCTTCTTAGTTCTGGATCCTCCTCAGAAGAAGAAACCTCCTCAATGAGAGATGAGGGAAAACTTATTCGCCCAGAGAGTTGTGAATCTGTGGAATTCTCTGCCACAGAAGGCAGTGGAGGCCAATTCACTGCATGTATTCAAGAGAGAGTTAGATTTAGCTCTTTGGGCTAAGGGAATCAAGGGAAACGGGGGGAAAAGCAGGAACGGGGTACTGATTTTGGATGATCAGCCATGATCATATTGAATGGCAGTGCTGGCTCGAAGGGCCGAAATGCCTACTCCAGCACCTATTTTCTCTGTTTCTAATGCCTTTACCTGCCTTTACCTGCTCCCACAAAAACCTCTCATTGGGAATTCCTTTCATTCTTTCTAATGCCAGCAAGTTCAGGGCAATTTCCTCTCGTTCTCTTTAACTGCGTTTATAGAATTTCAACTGAACGCAAGATAATATTCCTGCGATCTTGTGCTCTGAACTCAGGCAGTGATCTGGAGAGGAAATGTTGCCCCAGTGTTTGGCCTGACATTGCACCACGCGGCCTGTCATAATAACCAGTCGATTCCGGTTGCCCTGTCTGGTTGCATCGAGTCATCTGAGGATAAACTGCACAGGAAACGTGGGTGGGAGAGAGAGCACACACTCTACGGGAACCCTCCCGGTCTCTTGTCAAGCAGAAAGCAGGGAGAGGTTGCCCTCTCGACCCGAACGCAAACTCAATCTCGAATCAAGGAAATTACCGCGCGCGGGTCGGCGTGCCGAGTCCTCGAACGTGTCTGCATGTGGAATCTGTGGGCTTCTGCCGACTGCCAGCGCCGGGGCTGCAGAGAGCACAGGGAATGCGGCGGAGAAGGGAAGGGTGGGTTTGCCTCGTGACCTGCCCGCCAGATGGCTGTGGTGTTTTTCATGGCAGTGTTTTACGCACAGATGGTGATGGAGACTCAACAACTGCCAGCAGTATGTCTGCTCAGCTGCCTCACGTCCAACACACGTTTGATCTGTTTACTGACCGCTTACAAGTGCTCTGCAGAAGTGAGAATTATCCAAGGCAGCAGACACTGCTGGGTGTGTGTGTGTGTGTGTGTGTGTGTGTGTGTGTGTGTGTGTGTGTGTGTGTGTGTGTGTGTGTGTGTGTGTGTGTGTGTGTGTGTGTGTGTGTGTGTGTGTGTGTGTGTGTGTGTGTGTGTGGGTGTGTGTGTGTGTGTGTGGGTGGGTGTGTGTGTGGGTGTGTGTGTGTGTATACATATGCATACGTGTGTATACGCATCTGTGTGGGTACGTATGTATATGTGTTTCTGTGTATGTGTGCATTCATTCACAAAATGCTGGAGTAACTCAGCAGGTCAGGCAGCATCTCAGGAGAGAAGGAATGTGTGTGTCTGTGTGTGTGCACATGTATGTGTGTGTGTATGTATACGTGTGTGTGTGTGTACATATGTAGATGTGTTTGTATAAGCATCTGTGTGGGTACGTATGTATATGTGTCTGTGTGTGTCTGTGGGCATGTGTATGTCTATGCGTGTTCACATGTATGTGCGTGTATGTATGTGTGTGTGTGTACGCATGTGTGGTTGTAAGTGTGTGTGTATATGTGTGCACGTGTGTGAGTGCATATGTATGTGTGGGCATATGTGTGTGCACGTGTGTGTATCCACATGCATGTGTATGTGTATGTATGTGCACGCCCACTTGTGTGTGTGTGTGTGTGTGTGTATATATATATATATATATATATATATATCTTTGAAAGACAAAAATTACTATTGGAGACTTACTATGTTCATACTATGTCCATCAATTGTGCAAGTCCTTCACACTCTTTTAACTTTTACTTCTGCATAGTAATCATATTAGCATTTTCCTAAACACATGAGAACACTTGTGCGACACATATTACTGCTCCCAATTTTTTAAATCTGAATCCGGCTTTCCTTTACCTGCCTCAGAAGGCAGTGGAGGCCAGTTCGTTGGATGCTTTCAAGAGAGAGCTGGATAGAGCTCTTAAGGATAGCGGAGTGAGGGGGTATGGGGAGAAGGCAGGAACGGGGTACTGATTGAGAGTGATCAGCCATGATCGCATTGAATGGCGGTGCTGGCTCGAAGGGCTGAATGGCCTACTCCTGCACCTATTGTCTATTGTCTATTGTCTATAAGTCCTCGAATCTCTCATCCATATTATTGCAAGTTTTAAAACCCAAACAACCCAGCCACTACAGATCATTCCAAATGAAGGATCTCAAACTATCTTCTTGAGTCTTTCAGAGGCAAAGTCGAACCAATCCATATGATCCACAAGTGAAGTGTAGACACATAATGCTGGAGTAACTCAGCGGGACAGGCAGCATCTCTGGAGAGAAGGAATGGGTGACGCTTCGGGCAGAGAGATATAGAACAAATGAATGAAAGATATGGGAAAGAGTAACGATGATAAAGGAAACAGGCTGTCCAGGTGGTAATGTACCAATAATCTCTGCTGATTTAGGACCAGACAGTTTTCACTGAGAACGTCATTCCATCAGCATTCCTGTGGAATTAAACTTGCATCTGACGTTTATTTTGACTCGATCCGTTCCTGCTACTAAGGGAATAATTGAGGCATCTACATGTCTCCAACTGCCTCAGTTTACAACTTAATTTCAGAATCAAAGATAGACATAAAAAGCCAGAGTAACTCAGCGGGTCTGGAGAAAAGGAATAGATGAGAATTTAGAAGGATGAGAGGGGATCTTATCGAAACGTATAATATTATTAAGGGGTTGGACACATTAGAGGGAAGAAACATGTTGCCAATGTTGGGGGAGTCCAGAACAAGGGGCCACAGTTTAAGAATAAGGGGTAGGCCATTTAGAACGGAGATGAGGAAAAACCTTTTCAGTCAGAGAGTTGTGAATCTGTGGAATTCTCTGCCTCAGAAGGCAGTGGAGGCCAATTCTCTGAATGCATTCAAGAGAGTGCTAGATAGAGCTCTTAAGGATAGCGGAGTCAGGGGGTATGGGGAGAAGGCAGGAACGGGGTACTGATTGAGAATGATCAGCCATGATCACATTGAATGGCAGTGCTGGCTCGAAGGGCCGAATGGCCTCCTCCTGCACCTATTGTCTATTGATGACGTTTCGGGTCGAGACCCTTCTTCAGACGGAGTCAGGGGGGAAAGGGAAATGAGAGATATAGACGGCGATATGGAGAGACATGGAAGGGACGAATGAAAGATATGCAACAAAGAAACGATGATAAAAGAAGCAGGCCATTGTTAGCTGTGGGCTAGGTGAAAACTAAGTCACAGACAACGAGACCTGGCAAGACGAATTTGAAGCTGGTACAGGTGCTCCTCAATTTACGATGGGGGTTCCGTTCCGAGAAACCCATCGGTAGCGCAGCGGTAGAGTTGCTGCTTTACAGCGAATGCAGCGCCGGAGACTCAGGTTCGATCCTGACTACGGGTGCTGTACTGTAAGGAGTTTGTACGTTCTCCCCGTGACCTGCGTGGGTTTTCTCCGAGATCTTCGGTTTCCTCCCACACTCCAAAGACGTACAGGTATGTAGGTTAATTGACTGGGTAAATGTAAAAATTGTCCCTAGTGTGTGTAGGATAGTGTTAATAGTGTTAGTGAGCGGGGATCGCTGGGCGGCGCGGACTTGGTGGGCCGAAAAAGGCCTGTTTCCGCGCTGTATATATGAAATGAAATGAAAAACCGAAAATATCGTAAGTCGAAATGCATTGAACACACGTGATCACGCGGCCGGAAGCGAGCGGCGGCTCGCCACGGGTCGCTGCCGTTTGCACCATCGCAAAGTCGAAATATCATAAGTCGAAGCATCGTAAGGCAGGGAGCATCGGGACAACGACTTGGGTGGGGGGGGAGACAGAGAGAGAGGGGATGCAAGGCTCACTTGAAGTTGGAGAAATCAGAATTCGTGCCACTGGGTTGAAAACTGAGTGCTAGACCTTGTGAGCTGCATTGCCCCCCGTATCAGTACGCACAACCGTTCAATTCAACATAAGCAGGACTAATATGCACCCTGCCCAGAGGAATTATATCCGAGCTTGTTATCGTGGATATTGCATGCTCCCAGTGATTGATTGGAATCCTACTGTTTTAAACGGCATGGGCAGGGGACTGGTGTCTCTTAATACATCTTCCTTATGTCCTCTGGTGACCACTGAACCATTGGAACATTCCTCGTGTAGACAGTTCTGACAAGACAGATTGCACAAGGGCAGCAAAAAATTCCATCAGAAACATTAGATTGTGAAAGAAGCAAAGTGGAACTAATTAATCTGGTAAACCTATCAATTCTCTCTCCAAACATGATTTTTAATTTCTAATTGACGAGAATGTTTTCTAAGATGAGGGATTGCCGGCATAAACTGAGACTGGGGAGCAAAGATTGTCTCTCCCCGGACAGTTTCTTCCCGGCTGTTATCAGGCAACTGAATCATCCGACCACAACCAGAGAGCTGCGCTGAACTACTATCCACCTCTTTGGTGTCCCTCGGACTATCCTTGATCGGACCTTGCTGGCTTTACCTCGCACTAAATGTCATTCCCTTATCATGTTTTGAGAGTTTCGCTTTTTATTTCAGGCTTTCAGCGTCTGGCTCTGCAACTGAAGAAGTGATAAATCATGAGTGGCGCAGCGGTAGAGTTGCTGCCTTACAGCGCCAGAAACCCGGGTTCGATCCTGACTACGGGTCTGTACGGAATTTGTAACGTTCTCCCCGTGACTGTATGGGTTTTCTTCGTGTGCTCCGGTTTCCTCCCACATTCCAAAGACGTATAGATTTGTAATATAATTGGCTTCGGTAAAAATTCTAAATTGTTCCTGGTGTTCACAAGTTCACAAGTTATTGGAGTGGAATTAGGCCATTCGAGTCCACTCCGCCATTCATTCGTGCTTGATCTCTGCCAAGTGTGCAGGATAATGTACAGGAATAATGTACATGGATAATGTACATGGATAATATACATGGATAATGTACAGGGATATTGTACATGGATAATGTACAGGAATAATGTACATGGATAATGTACAGGAATAATGTACAGGAATAATGTACAGGAATAATGTACATGGATAATGTACCTGGATAATGTACAGGGATATTGTACATGGATAATGTACATGGATAATGTACCTGGATAATGTACAGGGATATTGTACATGGATAATGTACAGGAATAATGTACCTGGATAATGTACAGGGATATTGTACATGGATAATGTACAGGAATAATGTACATGGATAATGTACAGGGATATTGTACATGGATAATGTACATGGATAATGTACATGGATAATGTACATAGATAATGTACAGGGATAATGTACAGGGATATTGTACATGGATAATGTACAGGGATAATGTACATAGATAATGTACATAGATAATGTACATGGATAATGTACAGGGATAATGTACAGGGATAATGTACAGGGATAATGTACAGGGATAATGTACAGGGATAATGTACAGGGATATTGTACATGGATAATGTACAGGGATAATGTACATGGATAATGTACAGGGATAATGTAACAGGGATCATTGATTGGCGCGGACTCGGTGGGCCGAAGTGTCCATTTCCGCACTATACCTCTAAACGAAACTAAAAAGAGCAAAGGAAGAGCAAGAGAGAGAGAAGTCAAATATTCCTTTACCATCAGCATGACCGTCATTTATGTTGCTTGGCAATGCCTTGAGCATGTGGGAACAAAAGACTGGAATGGCTTGCAGCTCATGGGGCTGTGATTCTTTTAAGGAAAGCAGGTTAGTTCCCATGCTGCCTTTGTGTGGTGATAACATGGGCCACTGAAAGGTCAGCAACTGGGAAATGTTTCATCGATGCAGGGTAAGAAAATACCGATCGCAGGTTCAGGTCAGACCTCTGCTATGGTCTCCGATTCGTCAATAGATTTCCTTTCCCCACTTTACACTCATTATGAACACTTGTCATAGTGTATGTGCAAGGGACATTTTGTGACGTCGGAGCAAAGAACAACAACAGAATCAAGTGGATTGTACGGAGTTTTACTTCAAAACAGACCGATAATGGGCGGCACGGTGGTGCAGTGGTAGAATTGCTGCCTTACAGCGCCAGAGACCCGGGTTCGGTCCTGATTACAGGTGCTGACTGTACCGAATTTGTACATTCTCCCTGTGGCCCTCGTGGGTTTTCTCCGGGTGCTCCGGTTTCCCCCCCACATTCCAAAGACGCACAGGTTTGCAGTGTAATAGGCCCCGGTAAAAATATAAATTTTCCCTAGTGTGTGTAGGATAATCGCAAGTATACGTGGTGATCGCTGGTCGGCGAGGAATCCGTGGGCCAAAGGGCCTGTTTTCGCGCTGTATGTCTGAACTAAACTAAAAGATTAGAAACAAAGCCCATCAGATGCTATTGGTTAAAATGTTCTTTAAAAGTAAAAGAACTTTGTGGGAGGAGATTATGCATTTCGAGAAATGGAAAAGCCCTGAACAAACGGCATATAATTCACCATGCGGGTCAAATTGATACGCACTAGTGGATCACTGAATACTCAGGCACATGTTGTGTTTTGACAATCTGATGTTATTTAGTGTAGTCCCTTAGGTTAACCGTGTGAATGGATAAGCAGATGTCCTCTACTCTTATATGCCACTACATGTTGGCTCATGAACCCGTGCATTATATACTTTCCCCTTAGTTTTCTGCACGTTGCCGCGGTTAGTTAATTTGATGTTAAAATCCTGTCAGTGTGTACGTGCGTTGCAGAGGCAACAGAATAAGTTGCCTGCAAAGGAATAAAACTAAGACAGAGGCATTTCACCCGGGCGTGTAACGGACTTGATTGCTTTAAATGCTCCACCGTGTTTCTCGGGAAAAAATACCGTCTTGTTAAATGAATGAGTGAATTATGCAATGCATAAATTATACTCTTTCGGCCTTTGTGATTTACAAAGCAGATCGGTGAAGAGCTCGTGTTTCAATGCAGGCTACCGACAGGGATCCGTGACAGAGAAGGGATGTTTTACCCCCACTGTGTATCGGGGAGGGCAACTGATCCAAAGATACTCTGGGGAAGGGTCTCGACCCAAAACGTCACCCATTCCTTCTCTCCTGAGATGCTGCCTGACCCGCAGAGTTACTCCAGCATTTTGTGTCTACCTTCGATTTGTACCAGCATCTGCAGTTATTTTCCTACACAAAGATACTTCGTCGTCACATGTACCTAGGGGCAGTGAAATTCTTTGTTCTGCAAACAATCTGATCGAATCGCACTATAGATAAGAGCAACCGGAGATAAGTACAAAAGTGCAGTAGTTTAGTAGGGCATCACGGTGGCACAGCGGTAGAGTTGCTGCCTCACAGCGCCAGAGACCCGGGTTCGATCCTGACTACATGTGCTTGTTTGTACAGTGTTTGTACGTTCTCCCCGTGACCTGCGTGGGTTTTCTCCGGGGAAACTCCGGTTTCCTCCCACACTCCAAAGACGTATATGTTTGCAGTTTAATCGGCTTGGTATGAATGTAAATTGTCCCTAGTGTGTGTAGGATAGTGCTCTGTAGTGTGTACAGGGATCGCTGGTCGGCACGGACTCAGCGGGCTGAAGGACCTGTTTCCGCACTGTATCTCAAAACAAAACTAAACTAAACTTCATCTCGACCTCACCCTAACCTCACACAAGGAGTCGACACGTTTCTGGCGCCAACAAAGTTCTCAAAGTTCTTAAAAGTGCGGTCTTATCTTGGCCCTGTAGGCCCGTTGTCACGGAGACACCGATCCTCTCCTCTGTCCGCCGCCATCTTGGAAACGGCCCTTTGACCAGCATCCACCACCGTCGCCGACTCCCTCCACCCTCCTGCCGGTCTTCGAGACAAGCCTCGGACAATTCCAGGCGGGTTCCCGCTTCCGCGACAGGCAAGCCAAGCCTGCTGTTGGGGTGAGGCCGGGGCCGACCGGGAGATTCTGCCTCAACGGTATCGAGGGCCCAAGCTGCAATTTTGTTCGTCCATTTTGCACACAGAAATCTAGACTCCGCACCACAGAGTCCGAGCTCTCCTTCGGCCCAGCTACTCCCAAATGGAATTGCGATCAATCAAGATCAATCCCGGGTCCCTGGCGCTGTAAGACAGTAACTTTACCGCTGCGCCACCATGCCACCCAGTAATCTATCAGTTGTTCTATCAGTTGAACTTGAGTTTGAGCTGATTGTATCTATGTATGTTATATCTGATCTACTTGGAGAGCGTGCGAAACAAAACCTTTCATTGTATCTCGTTATATGTGGTCCCAAAGCAGAAGCATCCATGTCGTCGGGCCTGAAACTGGAAGTGTCCTGAGCTAATTCTGCTACCACCACCATCATCTATTGTACAAGTGACGGCTCCCACTGATTGTCGCCGGAAGCTTGTGCCCTTTTCAGGACGGATGATGACAGTGATGTAACATTTGAAACACGGATGATGGATACGAAAGAAGACGAAGGTATATGTGACCATAACAAAGCTGTGCTTCCCTAATTTATGTACAGGACTGGATCTCTGTAGGGTAGATAAGCATTGTTTGCCAATGGAAAATTGCTCCAGATAAGGTAATGATTGATGGCTTGAATTGATTGAATGACACAGCATGGAAACAGGCCCTTTGACCCACCAGGTCCACATTGGCCATCGATCATCCATTCACACTCACTCTATGATATCCCACTTTTGCATCTGCTCTCTATGTCTGAGAGGCAATTTACAAAGAGCAATCGACTTACCCAAACCCTTTGAGAAATACTTGAGCTCAAGTTCCAAGCCTGTGACCAGATTCTAATACAGACACGAGATTTAGTCGTTGCAGACACCTCGAGTCATAGATTCATCGAGTTTTACAACGAGGACACAGGCACTTCAGCCCAACACCCACACCGACCAACATGTCCCATCTACACAAGTCCCAGCTGCCTGCTTTTGGCCCATGTCCCTCCTGACCTACCCTACGTTTATTCCTCTCATGGTTTTGTACACCTCTATAAGATCACCCCCTCATCCTCCTGCGCTCCAAGGAATGGAGTCCCAGCTTGCTCAACCTCTCGCTGTGGTTCCTGCCCTCGAGTCCTGGCAACACCCTCGGGTGCTTGCGATTTCTCAGATGTGTCTTCTTTTGTTTTCGAGATAGGATGTTCAACATCGTCCGTTGGTACCACCTGACAAAAGCTCGACAGTGCATCACGACCACTGTTTAGTCTGCTTTCCTGGTATTTAGATCTGTCACCACATTCACTAAGCGTTGGACGAAGCAACTGTGCATTTGGATCACGCTGTTAAGAGTACACAATTCAGTTCGGAAACCAATTTGAAGTTTCCAATACACATTACGCGAAACTCCATGACACCGACCAATGTTATCCTGTTACAGAATTTTCTGTGATCATATGAATGAATGAATGAATGAATGAATGAATGAATGAATGAATGAATGAATGAATGAATGAATGAATGAATAAATGAATGAATGAATGTATTTCTTCTTCCCACTTCTTCCCACCCGGTCCCCTGCAAAAAGTCTATCCCCTACTCCCAATTCCTCCGTCTACGCCGCATCTGCGCCCGGGATGAGGTGTTTCACACTAGGGCTTCCGAGATGTCCTCGTTTTTCAGAAAACGGGGCTTCCCCTCCTCCATTATAGATGAGGCTCTCACTAGGGTCTCTTCTACATCCCGCAGCTCCGCTCTTGCTCCCCATCC
Source organism: Rhinoraja longicauda (assembly GCF_053455715.1). Taxonomy (NCBI): domain Eukaryota; kingdom Metazoa; phylum Chordata; class Chondrichthyes; order Rajiformes; family Arhynchobatidae; genus Rhinoraja; species Rhinoraja longicauda. The sequence continues at coordinate 73,783,460 of NC_135958.1, forward strand.
CCACACTCGCAACAAGGACAGGATCCGCCTCGTTCTCACCTTCCACCCCAACAGCCAGCGGATCCAACATATTATCCACCAACATTTCCGTCACCTACAACAGGACCCCACCACTGGCCATATCTTCCCATCCCCTCCCCTCTCTGCGTTCCGCAGAGACCGTTCCCTCCGCAACTCCCTGGTCCACTCGTCCCTTCCTACCCAAACCACCCTAACCCCGGGCACTTTCCCCTGCAACCGCACGAGATGCAACACCTGTCCCTTTACCTCCCCCCTCAACTCCATCAAAGGACCCAAACATTCTTTCCAGGTGAGACAGAGGTTCACCTGCACCTCCTCCAACCTCATCTATTGCATCCGCTGCTCTAGATGTCAACTTATCTATATCGGCGAAACCAAGCGCAGGCTCGGCGATCGCTTCGCTGAACACCTGCGCTCGGTCCGCATTAACGCAACTGATCTCCCGGTGGCCCAGCACTTTAACTCCCCCTCCCATTCCCAGTCTGACCTCTCTGTCATGGGCCTCCTCCAGTGCCATAGTGAGGCCCGCCGGAAATTGGAGGAGCAGCACCTCATATTTCGCCTGGGCAGTTTGCGGCCCGGTGGTATGAACGTCGACTTCTCCAACTTCAGATAGCTCCTCTGTCCCTCCCTTCCCCTCCTCCTTCCCAGATCTCCCTCTATCTTCCTGTCTCCACCTATATCCTTCCTTTGTCCCACCCCCGACATCAGTCTGAAGAAGGGTCTCGACCCGAAACGTCACCCACTCCTTCTCTCCCGAGATGCTGCCTGACCTGCTGAGTTACTCCAGCATTTTGTGAATAAATGAATGAATGTATATGTTTATTTGCCAAGTATGTGCATATACAAGGAATGTGCCTTGGTTTTTATTCACAAAATGCTGGAGTAACTCAGCAGGTCAGGCAGCATCTCGGGAGAGAAGGAATGGGTGAAGAAGGGTCTCGACCCGAAATGTCATCCATTCCTTCTCTCCCGAGATGCTGCCTGACCTGCTGAGTTACGCCAGCATTTTGTGAATAAAAACCTTCGATTTGTACCAGCATCTGCAGTTATCTTCTTATACTGAATGTGCCTTGGTGCTCCGCTCACAAATGTCAACACAAACACACAGTTAACAATTAAGAATAAAGCATTAAAAAACTGAAACAGATTATTTAACAAGAAGCGGCACGGTGGCGCAGCGGTAGAGTTGCTGACTTACAGCGCCAGAGACCCGGGTTTGATCCTGACTGTGGGTGCTGTCTGTATGGAGTTTGTCCGTTCTCCCCGTGACCACGTGGGTTTTCCCCGGGTGCTCTGGTTTCCTCCCACACAGCAAAGACGTACAGGTTTGTAGGTTAACTGGCTTTGGTAAAAATTGTGAATCACTGGTCGGCGCGGACTCGGTGGGCCGAAGGGACTGTTTCCGCGCTGTGCCTCTAAAGTAAACTAAACTAAAGTACAGAACAAAACTAAAGTACTCAAAAGGTTCGTTAATCTGTGGAACTCATTGCCGCAGAGGGCTGTGGAGGCCAAGTCAGTGGATATTTTTAAGGCAGAAATAGACAATTTCTTGATTAGAACGGGTGTCAAAGGTTATGGAGAGAAGGCAGTAAAATGGGATTAGGAGGCAGAGATCATCCATGATTGAATGGCGGAGTAGACTCGATGGGCCAAATGGTCTAATTCTACTCCTATAACTTATGGACTAGTGAAGAATTTTTATATTAGTGCCTACCTTCCGAATGAAGGGATGTGGTGCCAAACGAGCCTCCTACCTGTTGCACTGAAGGATGAGCCCAGGAAGAGTCTCAATCCACAACAGTAGGAGACTCTGCCAGCCACACTGTTGCCAATGAATGCCTAGAGCAAGGCCTGAGCATCTTGGCCTGTAGATGTTGCATGGCACTTCTCAGCCTTGTCATCTTTGCAATGACTTCATTCGGAAGGTGTGTAGGAAAATAACTGCAGATGCTGGTACAAATCGAAGGTATCACAAAATGCTGGAGTAACTCAGTGCTGTGTGTATGGAGTTTGTACGTTTCTCCAGGAATGTGTGGGATTGTGGGTTTGTTGGCTTCAGCACACTGTTCCTAGCGTGTCGGATAGTAGTGTGTGCGTGATTGCTGGTCGGCACAGACTCGGTGGGCTGAAGGGCCTGTTTCCACGCTGTGTCTCCACGCCTAAAAACTAGAACTAAACCAGGAAGTTAAACAACCACAACATAACTCATATGAAGCACAGTGAACCCACCCATGACCTGAGTGGCGTAAATAAGGCTTCCACCCTGATATCAGTGATTAGATGCACCTACTGTTGCTTCTGTATTCCTTTGCAACCCTCTGCTCTTACCCAAAGCTCTGGACCGTGTTATTGAAAGGGCAATGCACACAATGTCTTAAATGCAATATGACAATGCTGTCTTGAAGGGCCGAATGGCCTCCTCCTGCACCTATTTTCTATGTTTCTATGTTTCTATGTTTCTATGTTTATATGACAACAACTACAGATTTTTGCATCTTATTCCCTGCACAGTACTGTGTCTGGGGATCCTTAATTCGATTTGAATAGAGATTTGGTGTGCGGCACAGTGACGCAATTGTAGAGTTGCGCCAGAGACCCGGGTTTAATCCTGACTACAGGCGCTGTCTGTACAGAGTTTGTACCTTCTCCCCGTGACCTGCCTGGGTTTTCTCCGGGTGCTCCAGTTTCCTCCCACACTCCAAAGACGTACAGGCTTGGAGGTTAATTGTCTTGGTGTCATTGTAAATTATGGTGTGTAGGGTACTGCTAGTGTGCGGGGATCGCTGGTCGGCGCGGTCTCGGTGGGCCGAAGGGCCTGTTTCCGCGCTGTATCTCTAAACTAAACTAAACCACAAAACTAATGTAGAACAATTTCAATTTCATCGCCATATTATATTGGTCATTTTTTGAAACTCCATGATCATAACTTTCAGTGTGCGGAGGCAACGATGTAAAAAGGCCAACGAAAAGTCCAGCGAAATGCTGACAATAAATGGTAAGATAGCAGCTGGCACCAGTTTTAAACTTTTAAATGTAAGGCAAGTTATGAATCGAAAGCTCAGCTTGGTGCAGCATTGGTCTGTGTGATGCAAGGCAGCGTGGTTACCGCAGTTCAATATCAATGAGCTTTTACCGGCACGGTGGCGCAGCGGTAGAGATGCTGCCTTACAGCGAATGCAGCGCCAGAGACCCGGGTTCGATCCCGACCACGGGCGCTGTCTGTACGGAGTTTGTACGTTCTCCCCGTGACCCGCGTGGGTTTTCTCCGATACCTTCGGTTTCCCCCCACACTCCAAAGACGTGCAGGTTTCAAGGTTAATTGGCATGGTAAATGTAAAAATCGTCCCAAGTGTGTGTAGGACCATGTTAGTGTGCGGGGATCGCTGGTCGGCGCGGACCCGGTGGGCCGAAGGGCCTGTTTCCGCACTGTATCTCTAAACTAAACTAAAAGGTAAATGGGACAGTGCAGTATTGCAATAATGCCTCTTGGCCTCAGAGGGACCACAGAACATGACAGCTTTGCATATGAGCTGCTGTTCAATAGACAATAGACAATAGACAGTAGACAATAGACAATAAGTGCAGGAGGAGGCCATTCGGCCCTTCGAGCCAGCTCCGCCATTCAATGTGATCATGGCTGATCATTCTCAATCAGTACCCCGTTCCTGCCTTCTCCCCATACCCCCTGACTCCGCTATTCTTCAGAGCTCTATCTAGCTCTCTCTTGAATGCATTCCGAGAATTGGCCTCCACTGCCTTCTGAGGCAGAGAATTCCACAGATTCACAACTCTCTGACTGAAAAAGTTTTTCCTCACCTCCGTTCTAAATGGCCTAGACCATTTGCTGACACACTGAATAACAAGTAGGTAACGTGAGGTGTTCGAGGTTCGCCTGGATTAGACTGGCCAACCGCTCTTTCGGCCAAACTGATTGGAGAGCGGGAAACCGTGGCGAGAGAAAGGGAAGCCTGCGAGACGAAGGCAGGCAACAGCCACACGGATCAAGAGCTTCGTAAAACACTCTTCTTCCTCTGTTGTTTCCTACGCCCGCACTGGATCTCCGGCCCTGTTTTCCTAAGGAAATAATTAAAGATGTGGAGAAAAATGTTCCAACAAAAGCCTATTACACTCAGGAAATCATTGAGATATTTCCCCACAGACAAAAGCCTGGCTTTGCTGCTCTTGTGTTTGCTTTGTATTCTTTAGCAAGCAATCACGGAAGCATTTGGCAGAAATATATATATATATATCACGGAGGGGTGTTTTACGATGAAGCCCACATTAGGCCACCATTGTTCAAACAAACATGTGTGTCTTAGGCTGGTTTAATAAATGGGTTGAGCTTGAAGTGAAAAGTGTCCCGCCACACCATTCCCCCCCACCCACCCACCAGCTTAAATTATTTTTGGTTTCACGAAGATTTACATGGACATGCTTCACCAGTGGGTAAAGTAGATCAAATGATCAGAATTCAAGTCATACTCTCCACTTGCGAGGATGTTGCCAGGACTAAAGGGTCTGGGCTGTAGGGAGAGGTTGAGCAGGCTGGGACTCTGTTCCTTGGAGCGCAGGAGGATGAAGGGGTGATCTCATAGAGGTGTACAAAATCACGAGAGGAATAGATCGGGTAGACGCACAGAGTCTCTTGCCCAGAGTTGGGGAATCGTGGACCAGAGGACACAGGTTTAAGGTGAAGGGGAAACGATTTTAATAGGAATCTGTGGGGTGACTTTTTTACGCAAAGGGTGGTGGGTGTATGGAACGAGCTGCCGGAGGAGGTAGTTGAGGCAGGGACTATCCCATGGTTTAAGAAACAGTTAGACAAGACAGGTTTGGAAGGATATGAATTTAAGAGAGAGTTAGAGCTCTAGGGGCGAGTGGAGTCAAGGGATATGGGGAGAAGGCAGGCACAGGTTACTGATTGTAGATGATCAGCCATGATCACAATGAATGGCGGTGCTGGCTAGAAGGGCCAAATGGCCTCCTCCTGTACTATTTTCTACGACTCTATGTTTCTAAGCGCAGGCAGGTGGGACGAGTGTGGCTGGGACAGATTGGGCGGTGTGGGCTAATTGGGCCGAAGGGCCTGTTTCCACACTGTATCACTCCATGACTCGATGACTCTATACGGAATTAAAAGCTGTAACCCAAAACGACACCTTAAATCACTCTTCCTTTCCGTTTGCTCAGCTGGTTCTTTTCCGTCGGTCCTCGTGGACCGATCGTAAGACTCTGCTCTGGGTGACGAGGTTCGGCCTGTCCCCAACAACTCTCACCAACTTCTACAGATGCGCCGTCAAAATACTTCTTTTCGGGTCGCATCGCTGCATGGTTCGGGAACAGCTCCATCCAAGGCCGGAAGGAGATGAGGAGGAATTTCTTTACTCAGAGGGTGGTGAATCTGTGGAATTCATAGCCGCAGGAGGCTGTGGTGGCCAAGTCAATGGATATTTTCTGAAGAACGGTCTCGACCCAAAACGTCACCCGTTCCTTCCATCCAGAGATGCTGCCTGTCCCGCTGAGTTACTCCAGCATTGTGTGTCTATGCAGGGTATTATACAAATAATATATGGTCGGATACAGGGAAAAAGGATTAGAATCACCAGCGCAATGTTTAGGACACCCACCCACCCACCCACCTACTCACCCACTCACCCACCCACTCACCCACCCACACACACACTCACCCACCCACCCACCCACTCACCCACCCACCCACCCACTCACCCAATCACCCACCCACCCACTCACTCACTCACTCACCCACCACCCACTCACCCATTCACTCACTCACTCACTCACTCACTCACTCACTCACTCACTCACTCACTCACTCACTCACTCACTCACTCACTCACTCACTCACTCACTCACTCACTCACTCACTCACTCACTCACTCACTCACTCACTCATTCACTCACTCACTCACTCACTCACTGACCCACCCACTCACCCACCCACCCACTCACCCAATCACCCACCCACCTACCCACCCATCCACCCACCTACCCACCCACACAACCCACTTACCCACCCATCGACCCACTCACTCACCCACCCACCCACCCACTCACTCACCCACCCACTCACCCACCCACTCACTCACTCACTCACAGCAGGTTTGTCGGTTAATTGGCTTGGTATAAATATGCAAATTGTCGCTAGTGTGTGTGTAGGATAGTGTTAATATGCGGGGATCGCTGGGCGGCGCGCACTCGGTGGGCCGAAGGGCCTGTTTCCGCGCTGTATCTTTATACTAAACTAAACTAAACTAAACCAAACGCATTCCAACACAGACGCATTGAGCCCCTTTCATTGCTGTGATCTCTATCATCACATGGCTCTTTGTTAAATAAGTACAGGAGCTGGTATTGAATATAATAACAATTCTCTCAAAAAGGAGACTTAGACAGAAATACCTCAAGGCTGATATCTTTAGCTGGAGACAGTTTTATTGAATTCGAAAATAGGAAATTAAGATGTTGGATTGCTGCTCAGATAATTGATTATGTCATCCTCTCTACGTGATATCTTTGTTCGAACGTTGCCAGTTATTTCCAAGGGACTATATCAGCTGTTTAATTTAGTTTAGAGATACAGTGTGGAAACAGGCCCTTCGGCCCACCGGGTCCGCGCCGACCAGAGATCCCCGCACACTAACGCTGTCCTACACACACTAAGGGACAATTTACACTTACGCCAAGCCAATTAACCTACAAATCTGTACGTCTTTGGAGTGTGGGAGGAAACCGAAGATCTCAGAGAAAACCCACGCAGGTCACGGGGAGAACGTACACACTCCGTACAGATGGCGCCCGTAGTCGGGATCGAACCCGAGTCTCCGGCGCTGCAAGCGCTGCAAGGCAGCAACTCTACCGCTGCGCCACCGTTATTAACAGCCTAACTGTTAAGATTTTTAGATTTAGAGATACAGCGCGGAAACAGGCCCTTCGGCCCACCGAGTGCGCGCCGCCCAGCGATCCCCGCATATTAACACTATCCTACACACACTAGGGACAATTTACACTTACGCCAAGCCAATTAACCTACAAACCTGTACGTCGTTGTAGTGTGGGAGGAAACCGAAGATCTCAGAGAAAACCCACGCAGGTCACGGGGAGAACGTACAAACTCCGTACAGGCAGCACCTGCAGTCGGGATCGAACCCGGGTCTCCGGCGCTGCAAGCGCTGCAAGGCAGCAACTCTACCGCTGCGCCACCGTGCCGCACGGCTGTTAATAAGCGCAAGCCAGGATTGCCACCATTTGTATGCCATAAATTCCGGATATCATCACCTATCATTCACAAGGGTTGGACTGTTAGAATGGATAGCCCCACACTGACCACGTTAACTCCCCCTCCCATTCCCACACTGACCTTTATGTCCTGGGCTTCCTCCACTGTCAGGGTGAGGGCAAACGAAAATTGGAGGAACAGCACCTCATACTTCACTTGGTGGCAGCTTTGCAAGGGCGGCACGGTGGCGCAGCGGTAGAGTTGCTGCCTTACAGCGAATGCAGCGTCGAAGACCCGGGTTCGATCTCGACTACGGACACCATCTGTACAGAGTTTTACATTCTCCCCGCGACCTGCCTGGGTTTTCTCCGAGATCTTCGGATTCCTCCCACACTCCAAAGACGTACAGGTATGTAGGTTAATTGGCTTGAGTAAATGTAAAAATAGTCCCTAGTGGATGTCGGATAGTGTTAATGTGCGGGGATCGCTGGTCGGTGCGGACTCGGTGGGCCGAAGGGCCTGTTTCCGCGCTATATCTCTAAACCCAGCGGCATGAATATTGATTCCTCCAACTTCAAGTGACTTGCATCCCCTCTCTCTCCGTCCCTCTCCCACCCTAGTCATTGTACTAGTTTTACTGTCATCCTGGTGAGTTTCATTGTCTGTAATTCGTTTTCACCTAGCCCACAGCTAACAATGTCTTTCATTCATTTGTTCCATATGTCTCTATATCACCGTCTATATCTCTCATTTCCCTCTCCCCTGACTCTCGACCCGAAACGTCACCTATTCCTTTTCTCCAGAGATGCTGCCTGACCCGCTGAGCTAATCCAGCTTTTTGTGTCGGTCTCTCGTTAGAATGTACTGGCTACTGCATTGTCACCAAAGGCAAATGGTTCCATAATTTGGGCGGCACAGTGGTGCAGCGGTAGAGTTGCTCCCTTACAGTGCCAGAGACGGGGGTTCAATCCTGACCATGGGTGCTGTCTGTGCGGAGTTTGCACGTTCTCCCCATGACCTGTGTGGGTCTTCTCCGGGTGCTCCGGTTTCCTCCCACACTCCGAAGATGTGCAGGTTTGCAGGTTAATTGGCTTCTGGAATTTTTTTAGTTTTAGTTTAGTTTAATGATACAGTGTGGAAACAGGCCCTTCGGCCCTCCGAGTCTGCATCGGCCAGCGATTCTCAGATACAAACACTATCCTACACACACACTGGGGCCAATTTACAATTATACTAAGCCAATCAACCTACAAACCTGCACGTCTTTGGAGAGTGGGAAGAAACCGGAGCACCCGGAGAAAACCCACGCCGGTCACAGAGATAACATGCAAACGCCGTACAAACAGCGCCCATAGTCAGGATCGAACCCAGTTCTATGGCGCTGTAAGGCAGCAACTCTACCGCTGTGCCACCATGTCCCTGGTGTGTAGGATAGGACTAGTGTACAGGTCGAAGATATCACAAAAGGCTGGAGTAACTCAGCGGGTCAGGAAGCATGTTGAAAGACTGGAGCGACTAGGTTTGTATACACTGGAATTTAGAAGGATGAGAGGGGATCTTATCGAAACGTATAAAATTATTAAGGGGTTGGACACGTTGGAGGCAGGAAACATGTTCCCAATGTTGGGGGAGTCCAGAACCAAGGGCCACAGTTTAACAATAAAGGGTAGGCCATTTAGAACAGAGATGAGGAAAAACTTTTTTAGTCAGAGAGTTGTGAATCTGTGGAATTCTCTGCCTCAGAGGGCAATGGAGGCCAATGCTCTGAATACATTCAAGAGAGAGTTAGATAGAGCTCTTGGGGATAGCGGAGTCAGGGGGTATGGGGAGAAGGCAGGAACGGGGTACTGATTGAGAATGATCAGCCATGATCACATTGAATGGCGGTGCTGGCTCGAAGGGCCGAATGGCCTTCTCCTGCACCTATTTTCTATTGTCTATTGTCTATCTCAGGAGAGAAGGAATGGGTGACATTTCGGGTCGAGACCCTTCTTCTGAAGAAGGCGCTTCTGAAGAAGAAGGATCTCGACCCGAAACGTCACCCATTCCTTCTCTCCTGCGATGCTGCCTGACCCGCTGAGTTACTCCAGCTTTTTGTGATACCTTCGATTTGTACCAGCACCTGCAGTTATTTCCCCACACAACTAGAGTACAGGTGATCGCTGATCAGCGCAGACACGATGGGCCGAAGGGCCTGTATCTCTAAACTAAACTGAACTAATAGTTCGATAAAGAGTGTATGCCTTCTTGTTTTTAATAAATGTCTTGCCAACTCTCTCGGGCACCCTTTGGTCTTGTGGCATTTGTCTTCTATCCTGTGAAACATCTCCCTGACGTGCTGCGTTTCCAGGTGATGGTGCAAACTTGTACCTTGTGGATGACCAGGGCCGAGTTTTCCTGACATTTTTAATATTTGCTACCTTCGGGGAGACACACGCGAAAACACTCCGGCACTCCAGAGGAAATATTTGAGGAGATCAGGAGACACTTGCCCCCCATGTAGGAGAATGCTTAGGGTTCCGCTTACCGGAGCCGGACAAAGGTCACAGATGTGCGAGGATCAGCCCAGTCGAGGGGCTGACAAATGTTGCAACACCTGGACCGGGCCAGAGAGGATGTTCTCTGGGAAGAGGCTGGAGGTTACGGTAACTCTCGGCACGACGGCACTCCTGGGACGACTGAGCTCACAAACCTGGCCGCTCGCCCGCAAGCCGTTCAGCATTATTAAAGAAAACTTAATAACCCGCGGTGGTGGAGTCCACTGAGAACCTTGGACCGTACATGCGAGCAATGTCTCTCGCCGCCAAGAATGGTTCCCATTGAAGCTGAACCAAGAGACGCCCGGGCTGGCCACAGTGGCCCCACTGTGGCATCTCATCATGACTGAGAAAAATCGAAGAAAAAAACAAAACAGGTCAACATCATTTCCAGTCGGTGAAGTCCGCCCGCGTTTCTGGAACTTTTTGTTGGCAAAAAGTGGAACAGGCATCGCTGGAAGCTCCTGCCATAAATCACTCGGGGCCTTCCGGTAAAGCCAGCAAAGAATAACAAGGCTCCTTGTGAATTGGAAATTGGAAAGGCTTTCTTTCTGTCTGTGGAGAGACTGGTGCGAATGGCTTCTCTTCATGCCGTGAGATTAAATAACATGAGGTCTTCTCTGGAATAATATGTCGGTGCACCCAAAGGAGCCGGGAATGATATTTTTGGATTCCGGTGCGTGTGAGTTAATGGGGTGGATCACAGATTCCTGCTCCCCGCGGCACCGTTAACCATCTCATCAGTGCCGGAGGGTAAATGCTCATTTTAAGACCGCCGTATGCTCCTGCCTCTCCCGGTGTTAGGGCTTTGAACGTTACTCCTCTTAAGCTGAAGGGGTTTTGCCACGCAGGGACAGAGTGTGTGCGGAGTGTGTGTGTTCCAGGGGCGGGGGGAGTCTCAGACCCGAGGGGGCACAGTCTCAGGGTAAAAGGACGGGCCCTTAGAATGGAGATGAGGAGGGGGGTTCTTCAGGCTGACGAACCTGTGGGATTCAATGCCACAGAAGGCTGTGGAGGCCAAGCCATTTGGGTATTTTTAAAGCGGAGATCGACAGCTTCTCGATTAGCAAGGGCGTCTAAGGTTACGGGGTGAAGGCAGGAGAGGGAGGTTGAGAGGGAAGAATAGATCAGCCAAGAATGAATGGCGGAGCAGACTCGACGGGCCGAATGTTCTAGCTCTCCTCCTCCTGCGCCTTGTATTCTCATAGAGCAACAGCGGCCCTCAAAAGGGTGACTGGATCCAAAACACACCCTTTCAGACCAAGATTAACAAGGTTGTTATCCATACCTACAAAATGCCCATTGGGTGTCCAAGGTTAAAATGGATGGGGACAAAGTCTTTGCTGAGGGAACATGTTGGGTAGCAGAGGTAAAAATCAGATGATTAGATTTCCGCTCTATAGATTCATAGTCTTAGAGTCATACAGCATGGAAACAGGGTCTTGATGAAACGTGACCATGCCGACCAACATGCCCATCTGCACTAGTCCCACCTGACTGCGTCCCGCTCAACCTTTCCGATCCATGTATCTGTCCAATTGTATTTTAAACATTGAGAGAGGACCTGCCTCAACTATCTCCTCGGGCAGATGGTTCCATCTCCCAACCACCCTTTGTGTAAAAGGTTGCCCCTCAGGTTCCTGTTGAATCTCGTTGCTCACCTTAAACCTGCCCTCTGGTTCTCGGTTCCCCCGCTCTGGGTAAAAGACTCTGTGGATTTACCCTATTTATTCCTCTCATGATCTTATACACCTTGATAAGATTACCCCTAATCCTCCTGCGCTCCAAGAAATAAAGTCCTAGCCTGCTCAACTTCTCCTGAGAACTCAGGCCATCAAGTCCTGGAAATATCCTCGCAAATCTTCTCCGCACCCTTTCCAGCTTGACGACATCTATCCTATAACAGGGTGACCAAAACTGAACAGCCCATCCCATGAATACTCTAAATGCGGCCTCACCAATGTCTTGTACAATGGTAACATATCCTCCCAACTTATTTTTTTATAGTTTTCAGTTTTTAGAGATACAGCGCGGAAACAGGCCCTTCAACCCACCAAGTCCGCACCGACCCAGCGATCCCCGCACATTAACACTATCCTACACCTACGCTGGGGACAATTTTTTTACATTTACACCAAGCCAATTAACCTACAAAACCTTTACCTCTTTGGAGTGCGGGAGGAAACCGAATATCTCGGAGAAAACCCACGCAGGTCACAATAGACAATAGGTGCAGGAGGAGGCCATTCAGCCCTTCGAGCCAACACTGCCGTTCAATTTGATCATGGCTAATCATTCTCAATTAGTGCCCCGTTCCTGCCTTCCCATACCCCCTGACTCCACTATCCTTAAGAGCTCTATCTAGCTCTCTCTTGAATGCATTCAGAGAATTGGCCTCCACTGCCTTCTGAGGCAGAGAATTCCACAGATTCACAACTCTCTGACTGAAAAAGTTTTTCCTCATCTCAGTTCTAAATGGCCGACCCCTTATTCTTAAACTGTGGCGCCTTGTTCTGGACTCCCCCAACATTGGGAACATGTTTCCTGCCTCTAACGTGTCCAACCATTTAATAATCTTATACGTTTCGATAAGATCCGCTCTCATCCTTCTAATCCACGGGGAGAACGTACAAAATCCGTACAGACAAGCACCCGTAGCCAGGATCGAACCCGGGTCTCCAGCGCTGTAAGCGCTGTGAGGCAGCAACTCTACCGCTGCGCCACCGTGCCGCCCTGCACTGAATACTCTGACTGATGAAGGCGAATGTTTCCTGGCCTAGCCGAGGACAGTCAATAATGGGTGAGGTAGCCTCAATGAGGAATGGAAGGAAATGAACATGTAGGGCACGACAAACTGGGTTTCATGGCTGCCTTTTATTTTTGCCTACACTTCATCAGTTGGGCACAGTAACGGTGGAGACGCATGGAGATAAGTAGCCCCATGCTGCTCCCTGAAAAGTTCACACCTATTAACATCCCAAACCCTGAAACAGCCTCCCTTCAAATGCAGTGCAAATTTCCACAAGATTGAGGGGGATGAGGGGGACTTAATTAGTTGAATGGTGTACAAGAATAATGTACGTCAATGCATCTGCTAGCCATGGGAACAGTTTACTTTAGTTTAGTCTAGAGATACACTGAGTCCGCGCCGACCAGCGATCATCGCATGTCAACACTATCCTACACACACACCAGGGACGATTTTATACAAAGATAAAACACAAAATGCTGGAGTAACTCAGCGGGTCAGGCAGCATCTCTGGAAAGAAGGAATGGGTGACGTATCGGGTCGAGACCCTTCTTCAGACATTTATACATTCGTACCAAGCCAATTCACCTACAAACCTGTACGTCTTTGGAGTGTGGGAGGAAACTGCCGATCTTGGCGAAAACCCATGCAGACAGCGCCCGTAGTCGGGATCGAACCTGGGTCTCTGCGGCTGTGAGGCATTCCCTCAATGAATAAACTGAAAAGTTGGCCTGACGCACAGAAATACAACTCCTAAAAATAAAACACGTCCCCAAAATTCATATTTTTCTCTAAAAATGAGGCAACGTTCACAGGTATGGGAACATTAACCATTCCTATAGCATGGGACAAATCTCAGTCCCTGGGTTAAACCCCCCAGGCGGTCACGGGGAGAACGTCCAAACTCCGTGCAGACAAGCACCCATAATCAGGATCGAACCCGGGCCTCTGCCGCTGTAAGGCGGCAACTCTACCGCTGCGCCACCGTGCTGCCGCCCCTTCCCGCTCTTCCTCTTTCCAAGTGGTTGATTGGAAAGGCTTCTGTTCGCAGCACATTACTGCACGTCACACTTTTGCTCAACTGCGCACGAGAAACGATGCACGCACCGAGGAACGGCACTGGGTGGTGTGAGTGATCGCACAGTCACATCGAGGAGATGGAAACCATGTTTAGTCACCACCGCCTTTTCTTGCTGAGTCAACGTCTGGGGCATTTTAAAACGCAGAACAATAAAGGCCTCTGAAGGCTGCTGCACAGCCCACTGAGTCCCGTGGGTTCCGCATAGAAGGTCACAGCTAATTAGAATCCATCTTTATCCTTACACATCATTGGAGTTACTTCATAATTATGTTCCGAGGTGCAAATAAAATGAGGAACTTGAAGGATTAGCTGCTCCAGTCAGTCAGTAAATCCTCTCTGCTGTTTTCTTCACAATCGACCAATTTATCATTTGTCTCGAACGAAATTAGAATGATATATGCTGGTCACTCAGGGCTTACACAAATTTAAACAGCTGTAAAAGTATAGTTTCTCATTGGCGTAGTTATTTGGACCTCCTGTAGCTAAATCGAAGTGATTGAGCACAAGGGTCCTTAAATTTAAAGAGGAAAATTTCAAACATATTTCTCTGTTATAACAACCAAACACACTTTAACAATTTATGCCCTTTATATTTTCATTACTGCTGGATGTCTACGTCACCTGTGGCTTGTTTATAAATTATAATGTGCCACTTTCTGCTTTTGCTGTGGTATTAATCCTTGCTGCCATTAGTCGCGTACATCTGTATTTTTTAAAAATATTATTTTGAAATGCTTTCTGAGTTTAGTTTCGAATATTTTCTAATTTTAGTTTATGCCCTTTACTTGATAAATGGCTAAAAGATGTCCTGGCAAAGCTGTGCTTTGTTAAATTGTGTGCGATGTGTCAAGATATTTTTAAACCATTGGATCTGTTCAAACAACTACTTCCTTCAGTCTAACTCTTAGAAAGTTTGTTTTTTTCTCTCAGTTCTGATATAAGGTCAAAAATCTGGAACATTAACTCTGATTTTCTCTCCACAGATGCTGCCTGACCTGTTGAGTGTTTGCAGCATTCTCTGTCAGACAATAGACAATAGGTGCAGGAGGAGGCCATTCGGCCCTTCGAGCCAGCACCACCATTCAATGTGATCATGGCTGATCATTCTCAATCAGTACCCCATTCCTGCCCTCTCCCCATACCCCCTGACTCTGCTATCCTTAAGAGCTCTATCTAGCTCTCTCTTGAATGCATTCAGAGAATTGGCCTCCACTGCCTTCTGAGGCAGAGAATTCCACAGATTCACAACTCTCTGACTGAATTTTTTTTTCCTCATCTCAGTTCTAAATGGCCTACCCCTTATTCTTAAACTGTGGCCCCTGGTTCTGGACTCCCCCAACATTGGGAACATGTTTCCTGCCTCTAACGTGTCCAACCCCTTAATAATCTTATACATTTCGATAAGATCTCCTCTCATCCTTCTAAATCCCAGGGTATACAAGCCTAGTTGCTCCAGTCTTTCAACATACGACAGTCCCGCCATTCCGGGAATTAACCTAGTGAACCTACGCTGCACGCCCTCAATAGCAAGAATGTTGTCATTCCTTAGATTTATCCTGATACTTTTAAGTGTTAATAAGTGATATGAAGAAGGGGAGGGGGGGGAGGAGGGTGGAGGGAGAGAGACAAGGGGGCAGGGAGTGGGGGGGGAAGAAGAGAAAAATGGAGGGATCGTAGCTAGACATTCAAACTCAGTCACATGCTGAACGCACCATTTTGTGAGGGCATATTGAACACAACTTTGGGCGGCATGGTGACGCCAAGGTGGAGTTGCTGCCTCACAGCGCCAGAGATCCGGGTTCGATCCTGACTAAAGGTGCTGTCTGTACGGAGTTTGCACGTTCTCCCCGTGCCCTGCGTGGGTTTTCTCCGAGATCTTCGGTTTCCTCCCAAACTCCAAAGACGTACAGGTTTGCAGATGAATTGGCTTGGTGAAATTGTAAATTGTTCCTAGAGTGCGTAGGGTAGAGAGTTAGTCTGTGACACCAGTGGGCTGAAGGGCCTGTTTCCGCACTGTATCTCTAAACTAAAATAAACACTAATCCATAAACATGTTGATGGGTTCTTGATTAGTGCAGGCGTCAGGGGTTATGGGGAGAAGGCAGGATAATGGGGCTGAGAGGGAGAGATAGATCAGCCATGATTGAATGGCGGAGTAGACCTTATGGGGCCGAATGGCCTAATTCTACTCCTATAATTTGTGAACTTGTGAACTTTAGATTGGGTTAGTTTAGTTTAGTTTAAAGACATTGTGGGCCGAAGGGCCTGTTCCTGTTCCTTCCCTATATTCAATGTTCTATGTTTAGTTTAGAGACACAACATAGAAAAAGACCCTTCGGCCCTAATTCTGCTCCTATCGCTTATGAACTTATCGCATCGCTTCCATGGGTAACACTCCTATACTGACGTGTTTCTAAATTTCAGATGGAGCTTTGAAATTCATTCTGAGGCTTAGTGGAGGCAGTCACAATGGACAGTGGGGAATAATGTACATATCAACAAAGTTTAGTTTAGTTTAGTTTAGTCTCGAGATATAGTGCTGAACTGGTCCTTCGGCCCACCGAGTCTGCGCCGACCAGCGATCCCCACACATTAACACAAGCCTACACACACTAAGGACAATTTGCACTTATACCAAGTATACAAACCCAAGTCAATTAACGTACAAAGTTGTACATCTTTGGAGTGTGGGGGGGAAACCGGAGCAAAGAAGGGTCTCGACCCGAAAGGTCACCCATTCCTTCTCTCCAGAGATGCTGCCTGTCCCACTGAGTCACTCCAGCTTTTTGTGTCTATCTTCGGTTTAAACCAGCACCTGCAGTTCCTTCATACACACCGGAAAACTCGCTTAGTCACAGGGAGAACGTACAAACTCAGTACCGGCAGTACTCTGATTTTCTCTCCACAGATGCTGCCTGACCTGTTGAGTGTTTGCAGCATTCTCTGTCAGACAATAGACAATAGGTGCAGGAGTAGGCCATTCGGCCCTTCGAGCCAGCACCGCCATTCAATGTGATCATGGCTGATCATTCTCAATCAGTACCCCGTTCCTGCCTTCTCCCCATACCCCCTGACTCCACTATCCTTAAGAGCTCTATCGAGCTCTCTTGAATGCATTCAGAGAATTGGCCTCCACTGCCTTCTGAGGCAGAGAATACCACAGATTCACAACTCTCTGACTGAAAATGTTTTTCCTCATCTCCGTTCTAAATGGCCTACCCCTTACTCTTAAACTGTGGCCCCTGGTTCTGGACTCCCCCAACATTGGGAACATGTTTCCTCCCTCGAACGTGTCCAAACTCTTAATAATCTTATACGTTTCGATAAGATCCCCTCTCATCCTTCTAAATTCCATTGTATACAAGCCTACAGGGGGGAGTTCCACTCCAGTTGTAAGACAGCACGGTGGCGCAGCGGTAGAGTTGCTGCCTTTCAGTTCCAGAGTCCCATGTTTAATCCTGACCATGGGCGCTGTCTGTACGGAGTTTGTACGTTCTCCCCGTGACATGCATGGGCTTTCCCCGTGTGCTCCGGATTCCACCCATGCTCTAAAGACATCACAGTTTTGTTCGTCAGTTGGCTTCAGTAAAATTCGATGTTGTCCCCAGTGTGTGTGAAGGAGAGTGTTAGTGCGCGGGGATTGCTGGTCGGCGCGGGCCCGGTGGGCCGAAGGGCCTGCGTCTGTGCAGTATCTCTAAACTAAACTAAACTAAACTGGCGGCACGGTGGCGCAGTGGTAGAGTTGCTGCCTTACAGCCAATGCAGCGCCGGAGACTCAGGTTCGATCCTGACTACGGGCGCTGTACTGTACGGAGTTTGTACATTCTCCCCGTGACCTGCGTGGGTTTTCTCCGAGATCTTCGGTTTCTACCCACACTCCAAAGTCGTACAGGTATCTAGGTTAATTGGCTGGGCAAATGTTAAAAATTATCCCTAGTGGGTGTAGGATAGTGTTAATGTGCGGGGATCGCTGGGCGGCGCGGACCCGGTGGGCCGAAGGGCCTGTTTCTGCGCTGTATCTCAAAATCTAAAAAAAAATAAAAAATCTAAACTATGAGATCCCAAGGAGTGCCTGTGGATTTAA
The DNA here is from genome assembly GCF_053455715.1 of Rhinoraja longicauda. NCBI lineage: Eukaryota > Metazoa > Chordata > Chondrichthyes > Rajiformes > Arhynchobatidae > Rhinoraja > Rhinoraja longicauda. The sequence continues at coordinate 73,801,172 of NC_135958.1, forward strand.
AGAGATAACATTAATGGGAAGGAATTCGGTGGAGTTTGTCAAAAAAAAAACGTCTAGATGGCCTAGACAGCCTAACCACAACCTTCAAAATGAACCAGGAGGAAACCTATAGATCAGTCTTTCCATACCACACACAGATTATTTTACATCTAGTGTTAAAAGGAATTCTAGAATTTGTGGCATTGTTCCCAAATGTATTTTGCGCAAAGGAAACAACTTTCTTTCAGGGCCCCTCCCTGACTGGTGTGCAGTGGAGTTGCGTAAAAATAAAAAGTGTTTTGTGCCAGTAGTTTTTAAGGTCGATTCTACCGCTGCATGTTTGAGCGCTACAATCCTCGTGGCATGTAATAACTAGCAGCCAGAGTCCTTGGTTTGAACGAAACGTTAGTGCTATTTTAAAATTGACTTCATCATCATCATCATCATATATATACAGCCGGAAACAGGCCTTTTCGGCCCTCCAAGCCCGCGCCGCCCAGTGATCCCCGTACATTAACACTATCCTACACCTACTAGGGACAATTTTTACATTTACCCAGCCAATTAACCTACATACCTGTACGTCTTTGGAGTGTGGGAGGAAACCGAAGATCTCGTAGAAAACCCACGCAGGTCACGGGGAGAACGTACAAACTCCTTACAGTGCAGCACCCATAGTCAGTATCGAACCTGAGTCTCCGGGGCTGCATTCGCTGTAAAGCAACAACTCTACCGCTGCGCTACCGTGCCGCTACCTTTATTCTTTAGAGATATAGCGTGGAAACGGCGGCGCTGCCTCAGAGCGCCAGAGACCCGGGTTCGATCCCGACCACAGGTGCTGCCTGCACGGAGTTTGTACGTTCTCCCCGTGACCTGCGTGGGTTTTCTCCCGGTTTTCTCCCGGTATCTTCCCGCACTCCAAAGACGTGCAGGTTTGTTGGTTAATTGGCTTCGGTAAGATTGTAAAGTGTGTGGGATGGTGGTGCTAGCGTGTGGCTTGATCGGTGGTCGGCGCGGACCTGATGGGTGGCAAGGGACTGTTTGCACGCTCTAACTCTAAAGTCTAAAGTCCAAAGTTTATAGAAGGGGGGGGGGGGGGGGGGGGGAGGAGAAAGCTGGATGAGAGATGGGTAAAGTCAGGCAAGGAAACAGATGGGGGAGTGAGGGGGGGGGGGGGGGGGGGATCATTGGCAGATGAATGGATAAAGGCCTAAAATGGGAATAAGGCAATATGGATAGGATAGGTTTGGAGAGGTATGGGCCAAACGGGGGCAAATGGGACCAGTGTAGATGGCACATGTTGGTCGGTGTGGGCAAGTTGGGCCAAAGGGCCTGTTTCCACACTGTGTGACTCCATGACTCCATGACTGTAAGACAAATGGCTGTGAGATGAGGAAAGGAGAGAAAAGGTGGAAAATGTGAAGCCTGAAGAAGGGTTACATGGAAGGGGAGGGGTGAACGTAGATGGGAATCTAGTGGGTGCGTTACATGTAGATACAATACAATACAATACAATATATCTTTATTGTCATTGTACAGGGGTACAACGAGATTGGGAATGCGCCTCCCATACGATGCAATAAATTAATTAGCTGGTCAGTATTAGTTTAAACAACCCAATGAAACAAATTAGAACAGTTTTAAAACAGAGTAAAGTGCAAGTAGATCTGTGCTGGTTCACTGTGCGATGTGACCATCCGGCTCAGCAGGACCGGTTCATAGCAGCTATGGCCCTGGCCACAACCTTATGAGATGGGAGAGCAGGCCGAATGGACCGCTTTTGCTCCCAATTCGTATGTTTACACATAACATTCATAAATCCTCGTTGCTGAGCCTGCTAAACTGTTCCTGGAAACTTTGCAACTAACAGTGGCACGGTGGCACAGCGGTAGAGTCGCTGCCTGACAGCACTCACAGCGCCAGAGACCCGGGTTCGGTCCCGGCCACGGGTGCTTGTCTGTGCGGAGTCTGCACGTTCTCCCCGTGATCCACGTTGGATTTCTCCGAGATCTTCGGTTTCCTCCCATGCTCCAAAGACGTACAGTTTTATAGGTTAATTGGCTTGATATCAATGTAAAATTGAACCCTTGTGCGTGTGGGATACCTGTTGTGTGTAGGATGGCGTTGCTGTGCGGGGATATACCAGTCTGAGGGCCTGTTTCCGAGCATGTATCTTTAAACTAAACTAAACTAAACTCTACTAAGAGCCCAGCACTGTGGAATTAAAGTCGGTGTAATTACATTGCGTGGAGCAAACCAAGAAAGAGACCCTGCACTTTCTGGAAAATCACACTGTTCCATTTGTGAGCCCTGATGGTGATATTTAGTTTTTAATTGATCTCTCGTGCCCTACAACTGACGTGTAAAGAAACTATTAATTTTCTCAACAATCTTGCCAGGAGACTGTTGATGAATACAGTTCCCCTGCTGATAGAGGAATCTGTTCCCAGAGAGTCAAATAACTTGTAAGTGGGACCGAAGTCACGTGTCCCGGGGGTTAAGTCCATTGCAACTGTTATCATCAAGTCATCGTAAATGGCTTGGTAATCCTGACAGTGGAAACGTGCATGACAACACAATATCTTAGTATAAGAAGATAACTGCAGATGCTGGTACAAATCGAAGGTATTTATTCACAAAATGCTGGAGTAACTCAGCAGGTCAGGCAGCATCTCGGGAGAGAAGGAATGGGTGACGTTTCGGGTCGAGACCCTTCTTCAGACTGAAGAAGGGTCTCGACCCGAAACGTCACCCATTCCTTCTCTCCCGAGATGCTGCCTGACCTGCTGAGTTACTCCAGCATTTTGTGAATGAATACCTACAATATCTTAGTTTGGGAGATGCAGCATGGAAACAGCCCCCCTCCCGGCCCACCGAGTCCGGGCAGGCCAGCAGTCACCCAGCAAGTTAACACTACCCTACACACCAGGGGGCAATTTACAGTCATTACTGAAGCCAATTAACCATTACACCTGTCAGTCTTTGGAGCGTGGGAGGAAACCGGAGCACCCGGAGAACGTGCAAACTCCGCACGGACAGAACTCGTGGTCAGGATCGAACCCGGGTCTCTGGTGCTGTACGGCAGCAACTCTACCGCCGTGCCACCGTGTCACACTGACCAAAGGGGCTGTCTGTGCGGAGTTTGTTCGTTCTACCCGTGACATGCCTGGGCTTTCCCCGGGTGCTCCGGTTTCCGCCCACACTCCAAAGACGTTCAGGTTTGTAGGTTAATTGTCTTCGGTAAAATGGTAAATGGTCCCTCGTGTGTAGGACAGACAGTGTTAGCGTGCGAGGATCGCCAGTTGGGGCCAAAGGGCTTGATTCCGTGCTGTATCTTTAAACTAAATTAAGTACAATATCATTTTAGCAGCATCAGGAAACTTGCAGTGAGAAAGAAATTGTGTTCACTGCACTTATACATGGGATGTGAGCCGTGCCGATGCATATTGTCCATCTTTAAGATAGACACCAAGTGCTGGAGTAACAAGGATGAGAGGAGATCTTATCGAAACGTATAAGATTGTTAAGGGGTTGGACACGTTAGAGGCAGGAAACATGTTCCCAATGTTGGGGGAGTCCAGAACAAGGGGCCACAGTTTAAGAATAAGGGGTAGGCCATTTAGAACTGAGATGAGGAAAAACTTTTTCAGTCAGAGAGTTGTGAATCAGTGGAATTCTCTGCCTCAGAAGGCAGTGGAGGCCAATTCTCTGAATGCATTCAAGAGAGAGCTAGATAGATCTCTTAAGGATAGTGGAGTCAGGGGGTATGGGGAGAAGGCAGGAACGGGGTATTGATTGAGAATGATCAGCCATGATCACATTGAATGGCGGTGCTGGCTCAAAGGGCCGAATGGCCTCCTCCGGCACCTATTGTCTATTGTCTATTGTCTATCGTGGATCAACACCATCCTACACCCACTAGGGACAACTTACATTTATACCCAGTCAATTAACCTACAAACTTGCACGTCTTTGGAGTGTGGGTGGAAGATCTCGGAGAAAACCCACGCAGGTCACGGGGAGAACGTACAAACTCCGTACAGACAAGCACCCGTAGTCGGGATTGAACCTGGGTCTCCGGCGCTGCATTCGCTGTAAGGCAGCAACTCTACCGCTGCGCCACCGTGCCACCCTTTAATCGTTAAGTAAAGAGATTTCCATTGAATTTGGATTTATTAGTGACTATTTTATATTTCCTGCACCGAGTTTTGAATTCTGCCAAAAATAGAACTAATTTTTCTCTGCCAAACGCGTCAAAAAAAGCCTTCATAATTTTAAACATCTGCACAGGGCTCAAGAGTATTAACCCCTTCCTCGATTCATTAAACACACTCTGTTTAGGTATAAACCTTATGAATCATTTACATGCAAATTCTCCAGTACCTCTCGATTCTTTCAACAAAAGGAAGGCCCCGACCATGTGATCTTCTCTCCGTGAAGCCCAAACAAAGCCCCCAAAAAGTAGATAAACTTATGTACTTCGTTTGCAGTTTTAAAGATGAACGTCAATATGGCGGCACAGTGGCGCAGCGGTAGAGTTGCTGCCCCACAGCGCCAGAGACCTGGGTTCGATCCTGACTACGGGTGCTGTCTGTACGGAGTTTGTACCTTCTCCCCGTGACCCACGTGGGTTCTCTCCGACGTGCTCAGGTTTCCTCCCACGCTTCAAAGACGTACAGGTTTGTAGGTTAATTGGCTTCTGTAAAAGTGTAAATTGTCCCTTGTGCGTGGGATAGCGTTCGTGTGCGGGGATCGCTGGCCAGCGTGGACTTGGTGTCCGAAGGGCCTGTTCCCTCGCTGTGTCTTTAATCTAAACTAAAGTAAACATCAGGGGCGGTATGGGGTTGCCGCTGGCAGTGCTGCCCCACATCGGCAGAGGCCCCGGTTCAATCCTCAGAGTTCTCTGCCTCAGAAATGTTCCAATAGGTAACTCGGGTGCTGTCTGTGTGGAGTTTGCATGTTTCCCCTGTGACCCCATGTTTTTTTTCCTCCGGGTGCTCCGGTTTCCTACCACATCCCAAAGACATGTGGATTTGTATGTTAATTGGGCTCTGTGAATTGTCCCTCATGTGTTGGGAGTGGGTGATGGAATAACATAGATCTAGCGTTAGAGGGTGATCGATGGTCAGCGTTGACTAGGTGGGCCGAAGGGCCTGATTCCAACTAACCTAAATCAGTTGACAAGTCCTTGTGATTCATATGTCTGCATCAAATCAGTGCTACAAATGTTACCCAGTACTGGCTGAAGTTATGCTAAAGAAGCTTAGTTTTGAGTTTAGATTTTAGTTTGGAGTTTGTAGATACAGTGTGGAAACATGCCCTTCGGCCCATCGGGTCCACGCCGACCATCGATCACTCCTACACTAGTCCTGTGCACCACACATGCAAGGGGCAATCCACAGAAACCAACGAACCTACAAACATGCACGTATTTGGAGTGTGGGTGGAAACCGGAGCACCCGGAGGAAACCCACGCGGTCCACAGGGAGAACGTACAAACACCGTGCAGACAGCACCCAAGGTCAGGATCGAACCCGGGTCTCCGGCGCTGCGAGGAAGCAACTCTACTGCTGCGCCGCCGTGCCACCCTAATAGATCATAAGAAAGAGGAGTAGAATTAGGCCATTCGGCCCATCAAGTCTACTCCGCCATTCAATCATGGGCTGATCTGTCACTCTCTCCTAACCCCTAAAAGGTTAGGCTTTAGCGTTCAATAAAGATGCAATTGTCCAGTTGCAAATGGCCTTGTTTATACTGGCACACTTGGTGGGCATAAAACTCTGCCCCACTACATAAATCACAGTGGCATAATTCATGCCTACATTCTTCAATCCTGCTATCATTTCAAGCCCTTTTTGGAAACACTGCAATTAAAAACACTAATTGAGCTGCATCTCAAACACAGGGTGGTAAACACTCGACAAACACTGTGTAAAAACAGCAGCTTGATAATTATTTGACCAAAGCCTACCTGCTCACGCAAAGGCTCCACGACTGTTAGCTTGCCAAGTTAAGCGGAACTCTAATCTTCCGAGGCCTATAAATTGGAGCAGGCATCCATCTTGTTTTGCTTCAGGAGACTATTAAACTGCACACTGAAGGAGGGGAAAAAAAACAAAATTAGTCTCAGATCACCTGCACTTTCCCATAAAATGAACGTACATCTGCTCTAAATAGTCGTCAAGTCTTAAAACCATCCATTGTGTGCGATTAAACAGGGCCAACAGGAGGAAACTTTACGTCTAAATGACTGCTGGGATTACCAGACGAGCAGTTATAAGCTGAAGTGTCAACAAAATAGCCCCCACGCTGTGAACTGTGGGGCAAGCATGTGTTAAAGCACGATTATTGGGAGGCGCAAGGAACTGCAGATGCTGGAATCTTGCGTTGGGCACAATGTACTGGAGTAACTCAAGTGGTCAGGCAGCATCTCTGGAGAACATGGATAGATAGGTAACTGGAATTTAAAAGGATGAGAGGGGATCTAAAAGCCACATATAAAATTATTTAGGGATTGGACAGGCTGGTCAAGTCAAGTCAAGTCAATTTTATTTGTACAGCACATTTAAAAACAACCCACGTTGACCAAAGTGCTGTACATCAGTTCAGGTACTAAGAAACGAACATGCAATGGCACACAAACATAACAGCACATACATAAACAGTTCACAGCGCCCCCTCAGAGGGCCTCAAACGCTAGGGAGTAGAAATAGGTTTTGAGCCTGGACTTAAAGGAGTCGATGGAGGGGGCAGTTCTGATGGGGAGAGGGATGCTGTTCCACAGTCTCGGAGCTGCAACCGCAAAAGCGCGGTCACCCCTGAGCTTAAGCCTAGACCGTGGGATAGTCAGTAGCCCCAAATCGGCCGACCTGAGGGACCTGGAGATAGAGTGGTGGGAGATAGAGTGAAGATAGAGGCTAGATGCAGGAAAAATGTTCCCCATGTTGGGGGAGTCCAGAACCAGGGGTCACAGTTTAAGAATAAGGAGTAGTGCCATTTAGGACTGAGATGAGGAAAAACCTTTTCACCCAGAGAGTTGTGAATCTGTGGAATTCTCTGCCACAGAAGGCAGTGGAGGCCAATTCACTGGATGTTTTCAAGAGAGAGTTGGATGTGGCTCTTAGGGCTAAGGGAATCAAGGGATTTGGTGAGAAAGCAGGAACGGGGTACTGATTCTGAATGATCAGCCATGATCATATTGAATGGTGGTGCTGGCTCAAAGGGCCGAATGGCCTACTCTTGCACCTATTTTCTATGTTTCTATGTAACATTTTGGGTCAAGATCCGACTGGTGACAGATGGATACAGATGAGGGTGGGTTTTGATTAACAGGATGTTGGTAGATTGGGAGATTGTGCACTGAACACTGAGCAAAGTAGTATCCTATTTCTGCCGCTAAGTCTGCTTTCCTAAAGGCCTGGATAGAGTGGATGTGGAGAGGATGTTTCCACTAGTGGGAGAGTCTGGGACTGAGATCAAAATGGGATTGAGGTAGGATGAGAGTAACAAGGGACGACGTAATGGTTATTGTGGGCCGAATGGCTTTGCTTCTTTGCTGCATGTCTGTGTGAATCTCATGTAAAATACAGTAAATATATAATAATTATTTGGATTCTGACAATTATGGAGTTAAACCATGAGAATGTTTCAGCCATTTCAGTCAATTGAAATGTGTGTACGTGTGTGTGTGTGTGTGTGTGTGTGTGTGTGTGTGTGTGTGTGTGTGTGTGTGTGTGTGTGTGTGTGTGCGTGTGTGTGTGTGTGTGTACATGTATGTGTGTGTGTGTGCATGTGTACATGTGTGTGTGTGCATGTGTACATGTGTATGTGTGCGTGTGTACATGTGTGTGTTTGTGTGTATGTGCCTGCATGGGTGTGTGTGCGCGTGTGCCTGCGTGTGTGTGTGTGTGCGTGTGTCTGTTCGTGCGCGTGAGTGCGTGCGTGCGTGCGTGACCTTACCAGCCTCTGCGGTATTTTGATCTTGCATCAGCTGACAAGCTCTCTTCACAAACACGCCGAGGTCCAATGCCCCAGTAGAGCAAAGACACGTTTGAAGTCAATTGTGATTCTGACAAAAACCCTTTGTGGTTGTGTCGGGACCCCCGTACCTTAACCTGAAGACACAACCAAACATTGCACCTCACCTATTGAGGTGGGAAATTGTTCATCAAAAGAAAAATCACACCAGATACGTGGAACAAGAAGAACGTCTTGCACGGTTGTTGATCTGATCCATGTGACTCGCTATTTACATGATTGAAGGGAAGCAAACTTCCCAGAATTTCCTTTCAAAATACACTTCCAGGATCAACCAGAAATTCTCGTAAAGTTTTATTATGTTTTGTGGAGAGGCAGCACGGCTGGTTGTGAATTTACATTGGCTAGGTGTGGTGCAATTTGCAGACCATCACCAAACCCTGCTGTCTCGGTTGAATTTCCATTTATTGACGGTAAGTAGGTCCCTATGCAGAAGATTATTATTGGTTTCATGCCCACACAATACACTTGTACAATCAAAAATAATTCATTGCGTTTTTACTTTAGTTTACTTTTGAGATACAGCACGAAACATAGGTCCTTTCGGCCCACCGGGTCCGCGCCGACCAGCGATCCCCGCACTTTAACACTATCCAATACCCGCTAGGGTATCTTGGAGAAAACCCACGCAGGTCATGGGGAAAACGTACAAACTCTGTACAGACAGCACCCGTAGTTGGGATCAAACCCAGGTTGTCCGGCGCTGAAAGCGCTGTAAGGCAGCAACTCTACCACTGCGCCCTTTATTATTAACACTGTGAAGCTAATTGCACTCCCTGTTTCCAAAGCAAAATACTACAGCTTGAAAATCTTTAATCTCCAATTAAACAGAAAACACAGGAACTATCCAGCAGGTCTGACAGAATCTGTGGAGGGACTGGGCCATCAACTCTCTTAAACAGGCACAAAATGCTGGAGTAACTCAGCGGGACAGGCAGCATCTCAGGAGAGAAGGAATGGGTGACATTTCAGGTTGAGACCCTTCTTCGGACTGATTGTCAGGGGAGAGGGAGACACATGGATAAGGAAGTGCAAGGTGTGAGAACGGGACAAAAGGGAATGGTGATCGAGGGGGGATGTAGAATAGATCATTGTTGGCTGGGAGAAGGCTATAACAAAGCAAACAGAGATAACATGTAGTCGGAGACAGTGAGACTGGTCGGAGAACTGGGAAGGGGGAGGGGATGGAGAGGGAGGGAAAGCAAGGGTTACTTAGGGTTAGAAAAGTCAACGAGTTACTCCAGCATTTTGTGTAGCCCGTCCCGCTGAGTTACTCCAGCATTTTGTGTCTATCTTCAGTTTAAACCAGCATCTGCAGGTCCTTCCTGCACCATCAACTCTCTTTCTGTTTCTAGTCCTGTAGCCTGACCTGCGGGTTATCTCCAACATTCTCTGCTTTATTTCACCGCATCAATGGTTCACAGAATCATGAAGTCATACGTCGTCGAAAGGGGCCCTTCGGCCCAACCTGACCATGCCTGCCGACTTGCCCTGTCTACACTAGTCGCGCCTACCAGCGCTTGGCCCATACCCCTCTCAACCTAAGATAAACACAAGGTGCTGGAGTAACTCAGCGGGTCAGGCAGCACCTCTGGAAAAAAAGGAATAGGTGACGTCTTCAGTTCGGGGCCCTTCTTTAGTCCCGACCTGAAACATCACCCATCCTTGTTCTCCAGAGATGCTGCCTGACCCGCTGAGTTACTCCAGCACTTTGTGTCTATCTTCAGTGTATACCAGCATCTGCAGTTACTTTCTACACATCCCCTCTAAACTTATCCTATCCCTGTACCTATCCAAATTCTTTTTATATGTTGTGATAATATCTGCCACAACTACCTCCTCTGGCAGCTCGTTCCATATACCTATCACCCTTTGTGTAAAAAGGTTACCCCCAGGTTCCTGTTACATCTTCCCCACCCCCCCCACCCCCCCCCCCACCCTTCACCTTAAACCACCCTTCACCCAAAGGACTACCAATGGCCTACATCTAACTTTGTTTTGGACTCCACGCCGACCAATGATCCCAATACACTTGCACTATCCTACACATTAGCGACGATTTACAACCGCAGCCAATCAACCTACAAACCTGCAGGTGTTTGGAATGTAGGAGGAAACCGGAGCACCCGGGGAAAACCCACGCGGTCACGGGGAGAAGGTACAAACGCCGTGTGGACAGCACCCGTAGTCGGGATCGAAGCCGGGTCTCTGGCGCCGTGAGGCAGCAATGCTACCGCTGCGCCAACGTGACGCCCGAACCCAGAGATTTGTCCCAGAGATTGAACCATCCACAGAATTCAGTGGGTTGCTGTTATTACACGTCATCTTTGCCGAGGCATTCACGGCAATCCCTTTTAACCGTGTTCATATTAGTTACTGAAATGTAGATATTGAAAGCACATGTTGCACATTGAGTTTAAATGTTAAGCTGGGTGTACATCAAAGGCAACTAAAAGTAGAAAGTTAGAAAGAGACCCAGGAGATAAAACAGTTTCTTCCCTCATGAATTGATTCAGTAGTAAGTTACTGACTGCTCCCATCAGCACGATCCACTGCGTCATTTAGGATCCTAACTTAGAAATATACTCTCAATCATTCAGCATTTCTGAGTCAAAACCCTGCAACTTCCTACATGAATATTGATTTCTCTAACTCCAAGTAACCCTTGCTTTCCCTCTCTCTCCATCCCTCCCCATCCTAATTCTCAGACTAGTTCAAAAGTCCTCCTGATTAAATATGACTGATGTAGCCCTCGTTGTCACCTTCCCCTCAGCTATCAATGTGTCACTCTACATGTTTTTTGATCGGCATCCCCTTTGATCTGTGTTTTCACACCTTACCCTTCCTTACCTCGATGTTTCCCTCTCCCCTGACTCTCAGTCTGAAGAAGGGTCTTGACCCGAAACGCCACCCATTCCTTCTCTCCAGAGATGCTGCCTGTCCCGCTGAGCTACTCCAGCGTTTTGTGTCTGTCTTCCTACACAACAGCATCGTGAGAAAACTTTTCCCAGGAGGCTGACAGTGGTTTAAATAGTGTAGGAAGGAACTGCAGATGCCGGTTTACACCGAAGTTAGAGACAAAATGATGGAGTAACTCAGCGGGAAAGGAAGCATCTCTGGAGAGATGGAATGGGTGGCGTTTTGGGTCGAGACCCTTCTTCAGACTAGTGTTTTGAACTCGTGGTTTAATATAAGCTTCCTTTATTTTATTTTTAGAGATACTCCGTGGAAACAAGCCTTTCGGCCCACCGGGTCCGCGCCGACCAGCGATCCCCGCGCATTAACACTATCCAACACACACAAGGGACAATTTACACTTATACCAAGCCAATTAACCTACAAACCTGTACGTCTTTGGAGTGTGGGAGGAAACCGAAGATCTCGGAGAAAACCCACGCAGTCACGGGGTGAACGTACAAACTCCGTACAGACGGTGCCCGTAGTCGGGATCGAACCCGGGTCTCCGGGCGCGGCAAGAGCTGTAAGGCAGCAACTCTACCGCCGCGCCACCGTGCCATCCTATCAACTATCATCCTGTCACCCATTTCCTTCTCTCCAGAGATGCTGCCTGTCCCGCTGAGCTACTCCAGCACTTTGTGTCTATCTTTGGTGTCAACCAGCATCTGCAGTTCCTTCCTGCACTATTTAAACGTTAATTAACCGGAATTGTTAAGCTGGTAGAACTGCTGCCTCATGGTGCCAAGAACCTGTGTTGGTAACTTTCTGTAACGTCATCCCACTGCCTGGCCCAGAGGCTATTTGTGACATGCACAGTAAGCAATAAAGTGTCTAATATTTACGTCACATAAGGGGCCACAGTCTAAGAATAAGGGGTAGGCCATTTAGAACTGAGATGAGGAAAAACTTTTTCAGTCAGAGAGTTGTAAATCTGTGGAATTCTCTGCCTCAGAAGGCAGTGGAGGCCAATTCTCTGAATGCATTCAAGAGAGAGCTGGATAGAGCTCTTAAGGATAGTGGAGTCAGGGGGTATGGGGAGAAGGCAGGAACGGGGTACTGATTGAGAATGATCAGCCATGATCACATTGAATGGCGGTGCTGGCTCGAAGGGCCGAATGGCCTCCTCCTGCACCTATTGTCTATTGTCTATTGTCTATTGTCTATTGTTGAGGTGAATAAGAGGGTGTCTGAACTTACCCGTGCATCAGACATCTATGCATTTAGTTTTAGTTTAGTTTAGTTTAGTTTAGTTTAGTTTAGTTTAGTTTAGTTTAGTTTAGTTTAGTTTAGTTTAGTTTAGTTTAGTTTAGTTTAGTTTAGTTTAGTTTAGTTTAACGATGCAGTGCGGAAACAGGCCCTTCAGCCCACCGAGTCTGCACCGACCAGCGATCCCCGCACGCTAACACTAACACTACCCTACGCACACTAGGGACAATTTTTAAAAACATTTACACCTAGCCAATTAACCTATAAACCTGCACGTCTCTGGAGTGTGGGAGGAAGCCGAAGATCTCGGAGAAAACCCACGCAGGTCACTGGGGAGAACGTGCATACTCCGTACAGACAGCGCCCGCAGTCAGGATCGAACCCGGGTCTCCCAGGCTGGGTCTCCCCACTGCGCCGCCCCAGGGCAGAGGAGAGAACAAGAGTAAAAAGCAAACCACTTTGTCAAACATTTCCACTGACTAAAAAGCAAAAAAATGGAAAAAAAACCCTCTCTGAAGATAAACAGTGCGCATTTAGAATTATTTCTGATCATTTCTGATGGAAAGGGAGCAATAAAATAGTGAAAGATGTGGTGGTGAATAAGGTAACTGTTCCATGCGCTGATTTATATATCTACCAGTTCCTGGGATAAAGGAAAAGTAAGTCCATGATTATTGCACGTGGAATATTGGTTGTGCAGGCCTGTCGTCACCGAGCGGGCCGTTATTAGCAAGTCTCCATTTTTGTTTACATTTCATCCGAACACAGACAGCTAACTATCAGCGCTGACAGGTAAGAAAATGGGGCTTGGCCCCTAGAATGTCAGAACCCAAAGTGTAGTTTAGAAATGTTTCCTTTTCTGATTTATGGGAAAGTCCGTCGATGTAGGGCCAGCTTTTAAGTGGAATATAGTGAACGCCTGTTTCAAGGACTCCGTGTGAGGGAGGCCTGCAGTCAACGAAGGAGGGAATAACACACGATCAATCTCAGTTGCCGGGCTCGCGGTCTGCAGCTTGTTAATCTCTCCCTTTATTCCCCCCCATTTCGTGTTCACGGCACTCGCGAGGGAAGTTCCAGCAAGCGCCAGAGGGGGACGTTTGACCCCTCAGCTCCATGCTGGCCCTTTGCAAGGTGTAGAAACATAGAAACATAGAAAATAGGTGCAGGAGTAGGCCATTCGGCCCTTCGAGCCTGCACGCACCGCCATTCAATATGATCATGATCAACTCAGTATCCCGTACCTGCCTTCTCTCCATACCCCCTGATCCCTTTAGCCACACGGGCCACATCTAACTCCCTCTTAAATATAGCCAGTGAACTGGCCTCAACTACCTTCGGTGACAGAGAATTCCACAGATTCACCACTCTCTGCGTGAAAAAAAAACGTTCTCATCTCGGTCCGAAAAGACTTCCCCCTTATCCTTAAACTGTGACCCCTTGTTCTGGACCTTAAACTGTGACCCCTTGTTCTGGACCTTAAACTGTGACCCCTTGTTCTGGACCTTAAACTGTGACCCCTTGTTCTGGACCTTAAACTGTGACCCCTTGTTCTGGAGCAAATGGAAAGGCCGTGCGGACTTGGTGTTCGAAGTGACGGGCGATTTATTAAGACTGTGGCACCAGTCAAGGCTGATCTGCTGAGCAAGACTTTGCTACAGCTTCTGATGATGATACTATATGTACCTAGGCTCTGTGAAATTCTTTGTTTTGCAAACAATGCTGTGAAATCGTTTGATTTAGAGATACAGCGTGGAAACAGGCCCTTCGGCCCACCGAGTCCGTGTGGGCCGGTGGTCACCCCGTACACTAGCACTGCCCTACACACTGTGGAAATTTTACAGAAACCAATTAACCAACAAACCTGGTCAATCGTTGGAGTGTGGGAGGAAACCTGAGCACCTGAGAAAACCCACGCGGTCACGGGGAGAACGTGCAAACTCCACACAGACGGCAGCCGCAGTCAGGATTGAACCCGGGTCACTGCACTGTAAGGCAGCAGCTCTACCGCTGCGCCACTGTGCCACCCTCAAGTTGTTGTTGTTCTTAAACTTGGTGATGTATGCTCCGTACATTCTGCCTGATGGTAAATGGCTCAGCCATTATCAGGCAACTGAACCATCATACCAACAACTCGAGGGCGGTCCTGAGCTACCCATTTACCTCGTTAGGAACTCCGGACTATCTATATATATATAAAAACTTTTTTTTTCTTACCATGAGTGTAATATGTTTACATATCTGCTGTGCTGCTGCAAGTAAGAAATTCATTGTTTCATTTCGGGACAATTTACCATAAAACATTCTTGACTCTTGACTCTTGAGCAATGGCATGTTACAGATTTAGTGCCCTCAAAAGGGTGCCAGGTGTTTGGGGACAAGGCAGGAGAATAGGGTTGAGAGGGAATGATAGATCAACCATGATTGATTTGGCTGAGTAGACTGATGGGCCGAATGGCCTAATTCCACTCCCATGAATTCTGGAACATGAAAATGGGAGGGCATTTTTTAGCTGACGAGCTCCTCTTGCCTGACGTACCCAGTAAACTGTTGTACTTCGTGGTCCAGTACCTGTTGTACCTTTGTGGAGACTCTGGACGGACCACGAGTACACACGCGTGTAAAAGGTTACAATGCTGGAGTTTAACTCCAGGGTCTTTATTCCGTGGCCACCTGGAACCAGAGTGGCCACCCTAATCACATCATTACCTTATATACACATTACTACACAGGCAAACAAAGTAGTCCCTGTGATACAATAAAGTAGTCCCTACAATATCACAACATTAACCCTCTTATTTCGGGTGAGTTTGCACGGTGGCGCAGCGGTTTGAGTTGCTGCCTCACAGCGCCAGAGACCCTGGTTCGATCCTGACTACAGGTCTGTCTGCCTGGAATTTGCACGTTCTCCCCGTGACCTGCGTGGGTTTCCTCCGGGTGCTCCGGTTTCCCTCCCACATTCAAAGGACGTACAGCTTTGTAGGTTAATCGGCTTGGCATAAATGTAAAATGTCCCAGCGTGTGTAGGGCAGTGCTAGTGAGTGAGGATCGCTGGTTGGTGCGGACCCGGTGAGCCGAAGGGCCTGTTTCGCGCTACATCCCTAAACTAAAGTTAAACTAAAAGGAAGCAGAAATAATCCTTGGGATGCCTTGCCATTCAGGCTCGGGAGAATGGGTCTTTTAAAAATAAAAATGCGTGACTCTCCACAGGCAATGTGACGTCAGTGGTGATGGCCCGGGGCAAATTTTGACAAAGCGCTGAGTTAATAAAAGATTACTGGGTGAAAAATTCCTGTGGAAACGATGGGTTTTTCCAGCAGCTCTCCCTGCTTTTGGCTTCAGATGCCCATTTCTTGGATTCATCGTGATTGAGGCTCGGAATAACCAAATGAGTGCTGGAAGCTTCACAACCGTCGGGCATCTGAGCCCCGACAATCTGACAGTGAGTGTCAGCACTCTAACCCTTACCTTGAGATAAGGTCAAAGTGCATGAGAAGGAAAGAATTGCCTCTGGAGCAATTAAGTCCAATGTGGCAATAATCTGTAAATGCTGGAAACGAGCAGAAAAATAAACCAAACAGTTGACACACTTTGGCGATAATTCTTTATTTCGGGGAAACAATAAATATTATCCCAATTCGTCCTTAGTTCAGTTCACTTTCAACGTGTACTGAGGTACAGTGAAATGATGCGTCTGCTATTGTTTAAACTCGGTTGAGGGTTGCTTTTGGATTCATCTGTAAACACAATGTGGCAGAAAAGGTTTGAAAGAAACATTGAACCATTGAATCATTGCACCATTTAAGTACTCCCCCCCCCCCCCCCTCCCACGATTTAGTTTAGTTTAGCTTATTGTCACATGTACCGAGCGAGGTACAGTGAAAAGCTTTTGTTGCGTGCCAACCAGTCAGCGGAAGAACAATACCTGATTACAATCGAGCCATTCGCAGTGTACAGATACGCGATAAAGGGAATAACGTTAGTGTAAGATAAAGCCAGTAAAGTCCGATCGCAGATAGTCGAGGGTCTCCAGTGAGGTGGATAGTAGTTCAGGACTGCTTGCTGGATGTGGTAGGATG
Organism: Rhinoraja longicauda; assembly: GCF_053455715.1. Classification (NCBI taxonomy): domain Eukaryota; kingdom Metazoa; phylum Chordata; class Chondrichthyes; order Rajiformes; family Arhynchobatidae; genus Rhinoraja; species Rhinoraja longicauda. Next base: position 73,817,428 of record NC_135958.1, read on the forward strand.
GTTCAGTTGTTTGATAACAGCTGGGAATAAACTGCCCCTGAATCTAGAGGTGTGTGTTTTCACACAATTTAAGTTAACGTTATGGATATTTATATTTTTCAATATGTATACGCACAACTATAAATATATTTATAGTTGCTTGCCTTACGCACCAGAGAATCAGGTTCGATCTTGACCACGGTGCTGACTCCACAGAGTTTGTACGTTCTCCCCGTGACCTGCGTGGGTTTTCTCAAGATCTCTGGTTCCTCCCACACTCCATAGACATCCAGGTTTGTAGGTTAATTGGCTTGGTATGATCGTAGATTGTCCCGAGTGAGTGTAGGATTAGTGTGCAGGGATCGCTGGCCTCCGCGCTGTGTCTCTAAACTAAACTAAACTAAAGATAGCGCATGAAGATAGACACAAAATGCAGGAGTAACTCAGCGGGGCAGGCAGCATCTCTGGAGAGAAGGAATGGGTGACGTTTCGGGACGAGACCCTTTTCTTCAGACCTGTTCAGGATAGCGTGCTGTTTTATAAAAACGGCTGGACATAATATGTCTGAGATTGGGTTCAATTGGTTGGTCAAATATTCGCAACAAGTGTGAGCGTGTGGGATTTAAATTGTAGCAGCACATTGAACCCATTGAAAACAGTGGCTCATCACATGTTTCACTCTACATGAATGTGGAATGACTTCCAGCTGCTCCCAGCACTAATTGTACCTTCACCCCCCTAGTCACCGCCACAGCAGAGTCAACCACCCTCCTCCTGTTTCAAAGCCCTCTCTGCCCTTTCACGCACCTGCCAATGCTTACTTCCAAACACTGAGGATTGTCGATGACCACTGTGCACCTGAGTCGGCTGTTAGGACTTGGCCTGATCACAAGGCAACGCAGCAGGGAGGTAGGGAGGTGCAGCGTTAGAGTTGCTGCCTCACAGCGCCCGAGACCCGGGTTCGATCCTGACTACGGGTGCTTGCTTAGTTTTGTTTGATTCAGAGACCCAGCGTGAAACAGGCCCTTTCGGCCCACCGGGTCCGCGCCGCCCAGCGATCCCCGCACACTGACGCTATCCTACACACACTAGGGACAATTTTTACATTTACCGAGCCAATTAACCTACACACCTGCACGTCTTTGGAGTGTGGGAGGAAACCGAAGATCTCGGAGAAAACCCACGCAGGTCACGGGGAGAACGTACAAACTCCGCACAGACAGCACCCGTGGTCGGGATCGAACCCGGGTCTCTGGCGCTGCATTTGCTGTAAGGCAAGCAACTCTACCGCTGCTCCACCGTGCCACCC